>NC_083628.1:19379952-19504952 GCF_963584025.1 Labrus mixtus | reverse complement strand
CACAAACAGAAAGAGATGCACAAATGGAGAAATGTCAGAGTGAGGGGGGCTGCACACAAAGAGCGCTGATGAGGGGTTCGGCGCCTTGATCATGGGCGCCTAGGCTGATTTTAATGGTCAATTAGGCTGTTAAAAAAGTCACTTTACCAGACCAATTTCCAGACTTGGTCTGCACTGGGACGTGAACCGGCAACTCTCTGGTTCCCAAACCAAATCCTTACAGTACTTGCTTTCCTGTTGTTCACACTACCTTGCAGCTGAGGTGGAGGTCGGAGCAGGCCGTGTATGAACGAGGACTGAATAAACCATTACCTGTAACATTAATCTACTTGTTTGACCTTTGTGCTCACTTATTTTCTAGGTCACAAGGAAGTGTAACTCACATCCTGCTTCCTAAAAAGCAGCAAAGCAAAGATAATTCATGCACACAGATGTGCAAAATGTATTTTCTAATTATCGATTGATTGGTTAATGTCCTAGGTTTCCTCTGGCCCGTCCAGATGTTTGTGGTAAATGGGTCGCTGCGATGAGGAGGAACAACTTCAAGCCGACAAAGTACAGCAACATCTGCTCGCAGCACTTCACCAAAGACTGCTTCAAGATGGAGTGCAACAACCGAGTGCTGAAAGACAACGCTGTGCCGTCGCTCTTCACCCTCAACCTCAACATGAAGGTGAGTTCGCACTTATTCAGTGGCAGGGCCCAAGGAAGATATTTTAACTAGAATTTGTAGGAGGGGGTCTGAATTTTAGTATCGGAAGTGTTCCAGTTTCCATTAGTAGTCGTGCATTTGTAGTCTTGCTTGTATTGTCCAATCACGTAACAGCAGGTATGTAGAGTACAAGTATGACATCTGCGGTACTCTGACCACGATTAATGAATCGCTATAAACAGATAGTCTCCTACAAGTGCTGCTAACAATCTGTTATAGATCAAACATTTCAACTTGAACGGCAAATCTGTGAAAGCCAATTAGCATTCAGATTTCCTGACTTCCTTGTATGCATCAGAAACATTTTTAAAGTTGCTTTTTTTCTCTCCTCTTGAGGACAGACCTGACAGAGCATGACTTATTCAGTTTTACCAAAAAAAAATTCTGCTTTATACGGCTACGGTAAGCCAGAATGAAGCCTCGGTGTAACTTGGTATTCACAGTGAAAATGAGACTCACCAGAAACAGATGAACGGGTGCTTGTCCAGAAGATGTAGTGAACTGAATGAACTGAGTGTGTGTTTGTTCTTTGTCTCCCAGACTCTGGAGGATCCCTTTACCTCAGAGATCCACTTCCCTCTCTCTCTTCCTCTGACGTCTGACCCCGTGGCGGCGGTGATGGAGGAGCCAGGGAGGAGCCTTCCCGACATCTGGGGCGACACAGTGTCCGTCTCCTGCGACCACAACTACACGGCGGAGGACTCGGCTCGGCAGAAGAAGCGCATCGAGCAGCTGGAGGGGCAGGTGGGGAGTCTGAAGAAGAAGCTGAAGACTTTGCAGCAGAAGTGTCGGCGGCAAGAGATTCAGCTGAAGAGGCTGAAGGCGGCATGCGTGAAGCCAAAGGCGAGCCACGAGCTGCCGGCGGCATTCGGAGAGGGATACGTGATTTTACCCAAACACATTTACCACACACTGAAAGGCAGAGAGGGACTCGTGTTGTCGGTTTGATCTGATGGCGGTCTGCTGAGTGAGGCAGTGAACCCTCGAGCTGAGAGCTGAAGGAATCAAGAGTACAGCTCAAACAGGATGAGGAAAACTGAAATCTGATTTGGTGGATACACCAAACTCCGTTCATATCTTATTTTGTTATTTATTTATTTTGGGTTTGCCCATTTTTTTTCTCTTTGCGGTGAAATTACTTTGAAATTTGTATTTTGACATTTTGGGTTTAGTTTTATCTGAGTTCTGTGCTGACTTTATTTATTTATATAAAAACAAAAACAGGAGGGTGATGTGACTCCATGGAGTCGTCTTTGTCACCACTTGAGATAAACAAAAGCAAAGGATAGAAGCAGGGGCGTGTCCAGACTTTTTTGACTTTGATTTTAACGACATAAAAACAATTTGTATGTTCGAAGTCACAATTTAAAGGACTTTTAACGTGCATGCAAACTCCTGCTCAGTCTAACTTGCTACGTTTTGGTCCCGACACATTGCCAGTTTGTTCCCTGAAAGTAAGACCGAGTGCATAACTTTATTTTGCGATCTGTCTTATGAAATAAATGGTAAACAGACTTGAGCTTGTAAAGTGCTTTTCTAGTCTTCTGACTACTCAAAGCTGTTTTACCCTGCAGGTCACACCTACACATTCACACCCTGATGGTAGAGGCTGCTGAGTAAAGTGACCATCAGAAGTAACTAATCACATTCATAGATGTTAATATGCTGCTGACACATCGGACATGTTGCTGCAGGAGCTGGGGATTGAACCCGAACTTACCGGTTGAGAGACTCTACCAACTGAGCCACAGCCGCCCCTAAGACACCGAAATGTAAACAAAAATACCAGCAGCATTTGCAAACAAATAACCTAATAGTTGGTTTAAACATAAGTCCCTCCTCTGACGGGGCAAATAGGGCAACTGCAGTTGAGGATTTTTGGGGTTACAGCTCAGGTGGCCAATCAGATCTCTAGGGGGGCCAATGCCACCCCTCTGGACACGCCCCTGGATAGATGGTTATTCAATCGTTGTTCTTCAATAAAATATGGATCCACTATTTAATGCCCCCTTAAGACAAAATCTAAGTTAATAAAACATTTTGATACAGCCTGTTTATTAGAGACCTTCAGAGTTGATGGTAGATTCTTTATTTGTGTTTTACCATAAACAAAGCCAGGCTAAACATATCCCACTGCTTCAAAGGTGCTCCGAAGAAGTTGGCATATGGAGTCATCAGCTTGTTTCAGCTTGGTGTCTGTAAATCAGGCTGTGATGTCTGCTGGTTGATGATTCAGATCAAAGACTCACTGCTGCGGTTCACTGTGTTCCCGCAGACTTTAGCTAACTACTGACTGTGATTTAAAACATGGAGAAATAGCCTGGGTCTCAAATTTGTCTCAAATATCCAGCGATCAGCGGTGCTCCTGGATAACTCTGCTAACGATGCATTCTGCAGGTGAAACATGACGCTCTGTGCAGCACCAAGCTGAGACAAAAAAAATGTCTAGATTCAAATTGAACTGGACGGGCAAAATTCTGAGTGAGGTAGAGCACTACCCTAATGTTATCCCACCTCCAGCCCTCTGCACTTAACACACAGAACTCACAGTTAAGTTTCTCTTCTCAGTTAAATATTAGAAAAAAAAATTTCTTCTGTGTTGTTCTCAAAGATCCTGGTGTTGGATTTGGGAATAAAGTTGGACCCAAAAATGTCTCCCTCTGTGTGTCCTAATAATGTTTAATGGGTTTAAACACCTTAAAAAACAGCTTCTTTTGCATTTTAATTTCACAAACATGCAACAATGATCTCTGTGTTTGTGTGTGTGTGCGGCTGATGTGCAATAAATTCAAACAACACTGAAGCCATCAAGTTTCCCTCGATGGGATTAGAGGCGACTAAAATGTTGTAAAGTCCCTCTAATCAGTTCAGAGTGGTTTCTCACACTGAAACTTCTTTAATATGAAATATAACTTTGAAAGATAACGGCAGATTTACAGACAAGAAATGCAATCCCATCCAATTTGAACTTGTGGCTCCATGACCAGTTCAATTACCCGCCGTATAAAGGCTGAAGATCGTTAGTTGAGTTTATGTGACTGGATATTTAAAAAAAAAAAACACTTGAAGGGGAAATAAAGGGTGTAAAAACCAGACGTTTGAATCATTTCGTGTCATAATCTTGTTTTGTTATAACTCGAAAATCATGTCACGTCACCCTCCCTGCAAGTTTGTCTTTTCTTTAAAGAAAAGCTGCAGTGCCTCTTTTGGACAGCAGGTGGTGATGTTGAGCTGCAGTGGGCTCATCCAGAGGTCTCCATCAGTGATCACAGGGGGCAGTGGCTGGTGAGTAGAAAGTGTTCCCCCTCTTCTTAAAAATGACAACATGTAAAACGCTCAAACACATCAAAGTGAAAAATGCAATCGGTGGTCGTAGCTGTAAAAAATGAAACCTTCACTGTATAATTAACTGTGTCAAAGTGGTGCACAACCTTCCAACTAGTTTAAAGAGCTCAAGGAGGGAAAACAATTCAGTGCCGAGGAAGAGTGTCTGAGCAACATATAACGACATCACCTATTTTTTTTCCAGTCTGACCCTAGGGACATCAAGTAGACCCGGGTCTGAAGACCTGAGGGGTCTGCTGGGGATGTAGGGATGGAGCCGATAGAAACAGGTGCCTGAGTATGCAGAGCTTAAAAAAAAACAAAAAAACGAGGAATTTAAAATGAATTCTGACTTTCAATGGAAGACAACGCAAGGAGAATACAAGTGGTTTCAAACACAAGTTACCCATAGACGGTATAAAGAAGTGGAAGTAGAAATTGTGATGTCACCAATTGGTGTAAAGACTGCCATTTTAAATCCACGAGTGTTGGAATTTATCCATTCCTTTTTAAAGTAATTGGAACCAGAAATGGCCATATTAGGACATAAGTATGAACTACTTTATTTTTTACAAAATGAACATCCTGCTGAAACTAGAGACTGAGACCATAAAGTAAGAACGTGTTTACTGAGGGAATAAATCAAATCAGAAGTCTGCACATTTTCTGACAAACTTCCTGTTGAAACGCCCCCTGCTGGCCATTAGATAGATGCATGTTTAGGTCACTTGTGCACTGGCCTCTCGTTTAAAACCCAGAGCATACTTTTGTCTCCTGGCTGAAGTTAATTTAATAACTGGAGTAATAAATCTTTGTGCTACTCTGTCACGTCTTTTTGGCTGTAATAACAACTACAGCCTCTAGGGGGCGCCAGCAACATTTGAGCTTTTTGATGTTTTTTGTTTGGACAGCAGACTTGACCTCCTTGCTGACCTCGACCCTCCTCAGGTGTACTCTCCTCTGCGGGGCTGAATCTGATCCAGGTGGACGCAATTGGGATGAAGCCCCGCCCCCCTCAGGCGAAGCATCAAGGTCGTCCTGCCCAAAATGAAACGCTCCTCAGGCTGCAGACTGACCGCTCCGATTAAACAACACCTGGATGACCTGATCCCAGCATGCTGTGCTTCTACTGCTGCTACCAGTACAAAAAGGTAATGTTGGATTTTTGCAGCAAATCTTTGAAGGTCAATTAGCTTAATATGTGCCAGTGTGTACTGTAACACAGAGTTTTCAAAGTGTGTGTGTGTGTGTGTGTGGGGGGGGGGGGGGGGGGGGGGGGGAATACATGTTTAATAGATGTCTTTTTATATGGGTTTTTTATCTATGCCACTTTGGCAGTTAAAAACATAAAACACATCACTCCAGCCAATCAGAATCACTGTTAACACATGAGAACCACACAAAGGAATACGACCATCACATTATTTGATATAGTAGTTTATTGTTACAGTAATTTCCATATTAAGACTTTATCCCTGAGTAGATTTTAAAAATTGATTAAATTCTCAATTCACTTAAAGGGGACATATTATGAAAAATCCACTTGTACAGTGTTTTTGAACATATATTTGGTAACCTGAGTGTCTACTGACCCACAAAATGTGAAATAAACCCATCCAGTCCTTTGTTTGTGGTCTGCATAAGTCTTACAACACAGAGAAAAATGCTACGTTTCAAATGTACTCTCCTTGTGATGTCACAGTGGGATCCCTTTTGCGCAGGTCCGCCATTTTTATAATTACTAGTGAAGGAGTGATGTCTACTGGGAAAACTCAGGGGGGGGGGGGGGGGGGGGGGGTCATTGAATTTAAAGAGACACACACACCAAAACGGAGCGTTCTGGTTTATACAGGGTCACAAACCTCCTCTGGTGCTTGATTCATGTTATATTTTGACCAAAGCACAGCACAGATGTTTCATTTAGACCACAGGGGACTGTTTGAAAAGGTGGACAAGGGGGATAATATGTCAACTTTTTAAACCATTTATCTGTTTACATCAATGGGTAAAATAAATAGTTGATGAAAAATTAAAAATTGCATGTGTGTACTTATGATGCATAATTATGCAAAAACATACAGTATGAGGGCTTGCAGGTTGATATATCACTTAATTTTTTCAGCTCTCAGCCTACATTTTAATGAACAGATAAACGATGCATCTCTGATCAGTTTACAGTTAATATGTGACAGTAACATGGATCTGATGCTACTTAAGGTTACATTAAAGAGGAAATAAAAGTAAAAAGCAGCATGAGCACGTCAGAGTCTCTCCTTCTATCAGATCATTTCCTCTGTTCACACTGATGAATCTGTTCCTCCTCTGACCCAGATAGAAACATCACAGCTCCACTCCTCATCCTCTTCAGTCTGGATCGTCAGCGCAGAGCCCGGAGCAGCGAGCCGAGGACTTAAAGAGTAAATGGGAGGTTAGCAGGACGAACATGATGATAATGAAGATGATGTATATAAATATAAACACAGCCATACATTCACACTGTGCCTGCAGCGACTATCAGATCTATAATACTGTCTGATCTCTGAGCCAATGATCCATGTATTCCTCAACAACGCTGAGAGAGAAACGCCTCGGGGGAGGAAGAGAGCGGGGGAGGAAGACGAGGGGGGGAGGGGGGGTAGAGGCTGGAAACAGGCTTTGTGTGCGAGCTGAGAGCTGTCGGTTCAAATCCCAGAGAAGGAAAAAAGATCAGAGCAGGGAGGAGAGTGAGTGAAAGAACCAAGAGGCTGCCGACGAGCTGCTGAGCCGAGCAGCTGCCTGAGAGAAGCGGAAAACAGACTGTGACTACAGACGATAAATCACATGAAATACATCAAATCTAAATATAACTCACCTTCTTTAAAATCCAGTCATTAATGTCATTGATTCAAACTATTGACGGTGTAAAATCCAGGAGTTAAATTTTTATATTCCTGCAAACAAATCATCAATGTGTGTCCTTTAATTTCCCTCACTATTGAATTTACTAAAGAGTTTCCTACTTAAGTTACAATTATGTAAATGAGGCTGTAGAATTAAGTACTTTATGCTTTCAATTCTCATATTTGTGCTGTAAAATTTGAAAAACAAACTCACTTATCATTTGTACTCCTGTTTTTAATGAACTCACTAGTCATTCCCTTCAACCCTGAATTCATACTCTGCAGTTATTGTAAATTTTAAATTAATATCCCGGGCTGTTATTGACTCCCGTCGATGAAATGACCCACCTGCCTTCATTTGGGACAGGCGTAAAAACAAGACGACGCCCTTTAACTATTTTTAGATAAAACTCATGAACAGCAAAGACGTTAAAAATAATTTACATCAGAAAGAAAATGAAAGTGTGTGCAAAATAAGGATGTCGATAAACAAATCACTAAATTGATCTTTCTTTGTGAGTCAGCCCATCCAACCTGCTGCTTTGTTAGGGGGGAGGGAAACACCTTTGTTAATATATTTTTTGATCCCCAAACTAATCATCACTTGAAGCACAGAGGCCTCTTATTGAGAGTCACTTTTATTTGTCTGAACGTGCAGCAACACCAGGGTCCAGTTTTTCAAAAAGTTTCATCTGGATCAAAATTATCCAGATTTTTTAGTCCCTCTTTTTTTGCTATCCCTGATAAAAGTGATCTTGTAGATTGTGTCCTGGTTTTTCAAAGGCTTTTCAGATAGGATCATTCTGATCTAGATACTAAAAAATCAGGATTACAGAATCTAGATTTGTCAGTCTTTGAATAGGCCAAGAGGCGAGAGTCAAGATGAACTATCAGGATCTGGTGAGGAAAGAAACTGACTCCCTTTAACTGTTTCTAAACTCATGAACAGCAAAGATGGAACGGGTAATAAAATGTCAAATTTACACCAGAAATAAAAACGAACTGTGTACATCATTAGGAGATCGATAATAAACAGAAGGTTAAATCATTAATTTGATCGTGCTTTGTAAGACAGCTCATCTCTGCCACACTGCTGCTCTGCGGGGGAGAGAAACCACTTCAACGTCTAACTCCATCTCTAAAGACAGCAGCAGAGTGGTCCCTCCCTCCCCGTCCCTCCTGTCGCTCGCTGAGGTTTAGATTTCCTTCGTTTTTATCAGATCATCGTGGAGGAGACTCTGAGAGGCCGTGCTCATATCTGAGGATTCACACACATAGAAACACACACACACATACACACACACACACACACACACACACACACACACACATTTGAATCTCCAGCTGATCTTTGTACACATACCAGCATCTTTCTGTCTTTCTTGGAGAGATGTAGAAGTTTCATCTTTTTGTATTCTAATTTTTTGTACGTCTCATTGCATTTAAAGAGACACACACACCAAAACAGAGCGTTCTGAGAGAGCTGGTTTATACAGGGTCTCAAACCTCCTCTGGTGCTTGATTCATGTTATATTTTGACCAAAGCACAGCACGGATGTTTCATTTAGACCACAGGGGACTGTTTGAAAAGGTGCAGAAGGAGGATAATATGTCCCCTTTAAAATGTAAGCTCTACAATAACTTAATTATTTATTCACTAAAACTGCATCATTTGTGCTCAAGAAATATCGTCTGTGGAGGTTAAGTTATGCAGGGAAGCAGGAACATAAAATTTTAGTTTCACAATCACCGACTGATTCATGCAGTGGAAACGATGAGTGCACACAGACCAGTAAATACAGAGAGTGTTAAATTGCCTAATTTGTGTGCACTTAAGAGATTTTGTGAACACTTAGAATTAATGGTCCTGAATAAATTCATCATCTGATGCATCTTTAATATGTTTTCAGCTGGTTCTGTTCTGAATGGATGTAAAAGCATGGAGGGGAAAATGAGAGAGAGAGAGACAGCGAGAGGGTGGAGGAGAGACTCCATGCTGCTGTTTGAGTTTCACGAGATGCGATGACTATTTTGTTTTTCTGTCGGATGCATGTGCATGTGTGAAAACAGCTCTAGTGACTGAAGTGGGCGGTCCTTATGTGGTGTTGGGAAAATGAGAGAAATGTACATTTTTGGGAGGGACGAGTGTGTTACAGCTGTGTTTTCATAACCCTAAATCCTGTTTCACTTCTTCTCCCTCGCTTAAATCGGTGTTGGCTAACAGTCCAGTTGCCAAAATCAGAGTTGAATAAGACAATTTTCTGCACACCAAGAAGAATTGCAAGTCTTGATTTTTGGTCTCTCTTCACCCTGAGTTTCTCCTTGCAGACAGCAAACAGTCTGATTGAAAATGAGCATCCCTGGCCTTCAAACTCCTGAAGTATGTGGAGCTCATTTATTAGTTTGGTCTCTAAAATCCCTCCCTAAACTATCTGCTCCGATCATCACCGTGCGCTCTGCGTTACGTCAGGAGGACAAACTGAGTATCTGACGGGTGCTGGGGTCCAGAGAGTGTCTTCAGAGTGTATTCATCGTCTCAGTAAACAGAAACCTCTCATTGTGTGTCCATGTTTCTGTCACCGTGACGCACGGCCGGGTGGAGAAACATGTGACATCACTCCTCTGGGCTTAAAGGGCGTTTCTGTGACATACCGTAACCATAACGACAGGGTTTCACCTCTTCTATGTATACGTGTGTGTGTGTGTGAGTGTGAGTGTGTGTCTGTGTGTGTGTGTGTGTGTGTGTGTGTGTGTGTGAGTGTGAGTGTGTGTCTGTGTGTGTGTGTGTGTGTGTGTGTGTGTGTGTGTGTGTGTGTGTGTGCGTGTGTGTGTGTGTGTGTGAGGTGTGTGAGGTGTGTGCTGCTGGTTTGAGTCACGTCTGACAGTTTAATTCCCGTCTGATGTCATGAGAAGTCTGAGTGTAAGAAAACAGGCTGCAGAGTCCGACTGTAACACAACAACACAACAAACTGAACAACTACTGCAGGGATGTTGTCATCTTTTTTCCAGAGGACGGATTGTCGAATTGTATCATCATTTATTTAGAATAAAAAACGGGTCTGAGTAAATCTTCTCTTAAGAGTCTTACGACCACACCAAACATTTCATCCTTCAAATACTAAAACGACAACGTCCTTTTTGAAGGTTTGAGTTTGTTGTTTTGGTCGTTGCCATCTTGGTTTTTTCCCCGAGCCTATTCCTGGTTAATCACACAGTTTTTATCTTACTGCTTCCACACTCGCACAAAACTGGTGAGAAACTCTGGAGGTAGCATGGACGTTTATTTAACTGAACAAAGTCTCAAAAGATACAACAAGAACATCATCAGGAATAAAAATGGAATTAGTTTGTCTATCTTTTTAAGGTGTGATGAAAATACTGAAAGAGAGAGAGAGAGAGAGAGAGAGCCATGTGGCTAATAATAATCTGAAGGTACAGACACGTGTAGCAAATCAACACTAAATATGTATGTCAACAACACACACACACACATGCACACACACAAATAAACACACACATAAACACACACACACACACACACACATAAACACACACACACACACACACACATAAACACACACACACATCTGTGTCAGTCAGTCACTTGTTTGGGATTTGTCAGATTTAATTCGTAAACGTTAATCTGCTTCAAACAGAAAGTTTTGCAGGAAGTACAGGTGAGCTGTCTCATTCCTCTTTAAGTCCCAACCAATCAGAAGCCTCCTTAGATCCAGTTCCTTTTATCAGCTCCAGCCAAGCTACTGGGAGTAGAACTGGAGTGTTCATCGAGTGTCCACTAGAGGCTGGTTCCTAAAAACACAAGAAGTCACATACACACCCCATTAAAAAAAAAGCTGTTTTTACAGCAGACATTAACATGTTTACAGCCTGGTGCAAAGATAAAACAGGTCTGATTAGCTCATGTCTCGATCAACACACACTGTACGGGGGGTGAATTTTTTAATAACTCATCCGTTTTGATTTCATGAAGGCGTGTAGCTGATCAGATTGACAGGTGGGCGCGCTGTAACGGTTAGATTGACTGAAAAGTTAGGTTGAGACAAAATTTCCGAAACGGCGGCCGCCACGCCATCGATGGGACTCCAGCGCCCCCTGCAGGAACAGATGGGTGACATCACTCAGGCTTCGTCCATCAGTTGGGAGAGCTGCTCGCCTCTTGACCTGAAGGTCGGGGGTTCGATCCCCAGCTCCTGCAGCTACATGTCCGATGTGTCCTCGGGCAAGACACTTAACGCCACGTTGCTCCCGCTGCTTCATCGGCGGCTTGTGATTGTGTATGAATGGATGAGTTAATACCGATGGACTCTTTACTCAGCAGCCTCTACCATCAGTGTGTGAATGTGTAGGTGTGACCTGCGGTGTAAAAGTGCTTTGAGTAGTCAGCAGACGCTATACAAGCTCAAGTCCATGTACCATACTGCCAGTCTATGGTTATTCTCCTTAGAGCCCAGTGTTGGTGGTACAAGGCTGGATAAACAAGGTTCACATGTTAAACACACAACAGAAACATGATCAGATAAATGTTCTCTGTAGTATCAGTCCTCTCTCTGACTATCAGCTCTGTGTCGTCTCTCTCTCCTCCTGCACATTTATTGACGTGATTTTGTTGATGTGACCTCATTAATAACGATGATGAGCAGACAGTCGGGTTTGGGCTTTTGGCCTGAAGTTTTTTTTTTAAATATCATTTTCAACCTTGACTGACTTCAGTCTGCGCGTCCCCATGATGACTTTTGACAACCAGAAAGAAACAAACTGAGCATAAAAACACTTTGATGCTCTTATTTTCACAACCAAGGCAGAGAAACACACATGGACATTTGATTTAAAAAATCTAAGAATATAGGGAATACATTGAGACAAAAGAGTATTAAAGGGGTGGAATGCAGACGGGAAATGTATTTAAAGATGTGAGTTAAAGGTTCAAGAAGTTGTCAGACATCATTAACCATAAGAACAACTTGACAGAAAAACAAAAATGAAGTTATTTTTTATCAGAACTCTGAATGTAGGACACTCCTGCTAACAATGAAAGCTGCTGATTCTGACTCTGACCTCCAGTTTGAAGATGAAACAACACGAGGCGTTAGTATTTTTAGACGAGCTGCGACCACGACTCTGGATGAAATTAGTTTATGGCTCTGTGAACGTGCACCCCCCCCTCACACACACACACACACACACACACACACAAACACGCAGAGGCAGCCCTGCACCGCTGGCCTCGTCCTGAGCGTCGCTCTGATCAGATGTGATCAGTTTCCGCTCAGCTTGCTCTCTCTCAGCGTGAACACAAAGAGGCAGCAGCATAAATTTCCTCGCCGTGCTTTTTTTTCTTTCTGTAATTTCATGCAGCAGAGCAGCTGCAGGGCCTTTCTCCTCCAACATCCGTCAGTCCGCCCCGTCTGTCTGACCGTGCTTCAGTCCAGGCTGAGCAGGTCACAAGATGAACGTCAAGAAGTTTATCCAAAGAGAGGTAGAACTAACTCGCCCTGACATTAAACTGAAACAAATAGCTGCATATGAATAACACGATGACACTGACATTTAAACGCTCTGTTCACCTTCTAAAGACTTCTTTAACTTCTGTTTGTTTACCAAACAAGTCCAACACCATGACATGACTGATCGATTGCAGAGTGTTTCATAACCATGTCTGAGTTATCCTTTTCTACAATTCACTTAGCAGACGCTTTTATCCAAAGCGACGTACATCAGAGAGGAAGTACAACACAGTAAGGATCTAGAGAGGAGGAAACAACGTCAGGAAGTGCAAACGAACAGCTCTAAGACACACAGGTGCTGACAGGAAGTGACCAGAGGCAGAGCACAACATGGACAGCTGTTCTTGAGAGTTCTAATCAGCATCAACACTATTGTAATTATCATCATTATCAATATCATCATCATCATCATTAAGGTCGTAGGTGTTCATAAAGAGCTGGGTCTTCAGCTTTTTCTTAAAAGTGCAGAGGGACTCTGCAGATCGAATGGAGTTCGGTAGTTCGTTTCACCACCGGGGGGCGACAGAGGAGAAGAGTCTGGTTAGCGACTTAGGGCGCACTCACACTAGGCAAAGTTGTCCTCTACCGTGCTGAAGCATGATTGTCCCCCCTCCCCATTCCCCTGCTGAGTCCTGACGGGACTGATTTAGTTTGTAGAAAAGTTGTGGTCTTGGCGTTGTGCTGCTGCAGACGCAGTGTTTTGTTGGCGTACAGAAACCATGATGTTACCTGGATCTCATGTTGCGTTTTTAAGGGTTTTTGTTTTCTGTCTCTCATTTGTCTGAGCTTCTTTAAAATCAATCCTGTTTACACAAACGCTGGAGCAGCTCATAGTTTACCCCTGTTCTCTACAATCTTGTGTTCCTCTTCATTGATTCTGTGTTTCTGTCAGCACTGAGCCTGAACTCTTTCTTTGAAGACACTCTCACAGAGCTGAAGCTGCTGCTCGTTAATAACCGCTGGTAACCAAAGAGCTTGTGCAGCCTGAAGTAACTACAGCAGGGAGTCACTCCTGTGATCCACCGCGACCACCTCTCTGTCACTACTTATTAATATGACGCTTCGTTTAGATTTAGAATTACATATGGCAGCAACATTTCACCAGAACAGACATATCATCAAGAAGGAGATTTCATGGTTATGGAGGACAGGGGCGTTTTTTTTAGGACATTTTACACATTTAATTCTGACCTCGGGCCGTATGGTGGTGCAGTGGTTAGCGCTGTCACCTCACAGGGAGGAGGTTCCTGGTTCAAATCCGTGTCTGACAGGAGCCTCTCTGTGTGGAGTTTGCATGTTCTCCCTGTGTATGTGTGGGTTCTCTCCGGGTACTCCGGCTTCCTCCCACAGTCCAAACACATGCTCGTTAGGTTAACTGCTGACTCTGAATTGTCCGTAGGTGTGAATGTGAGTGTGGCTGGTTGTCTGTCTCTATATGTCAGTGCTGTGATTGACAGGTGAACAGTTCAGCTCGCCTAATGGCAGCTGGGATCGGCTCCAGCCCCCCCTCGACCCTGAATGGGAAAAAGCGGTATGGAAAAATGGATGGATAGAATTCTGACCTTTGTTTCTTAACATAAATCTACTTTATATTTGTTTATTTTGTATGTTTGAATCATTGAATATGGATTTTAGGCAAGTACCGCGTCTTTTTTCAATGATATATCACATGTCATGATTTATATCACGTTTGCTAATTCCAGAGTGGTCTTTTATCAATTTGTTTTTGGCTCTTATAACGCCTTGTTGTCCGTCCGTCTTCTGAGTATAAATAAAGTTTGCTCATATTGAGTATTGTTAAAGAAGCACAGATGACTTGAAGAGCCTGCTGCTGTGAGGAAGTTTGACATAAGTTCAAGGCTGTAAGAAAAAATCTCCTGGTGTTGGTATGTTTTGCTTGTTTTTTTTCAGTCTTTGCCATCATTGTCTCTTCTCCTCGTCTTTAGTCCTCCCTCTTCTTCTCTTGACTCTCATAGTATTCAAAGTGTAGCACTCTCTCTCTTCTTCTTTCTCTCTCTCCTCGCAGTTCGGGCCCGTGGCAGTCCGAGGCTCCTGGATCCGGCCCTGTTGTTCCTGGTTAGTGATCCCTCTTTTCCTCTGCTGGTTTCCTTGAGGCTGCTGCTGGTTTGCTGTCTTGCTGCAGGGCTCCTCCGTGGTCCTCCTGGTGTCCCCGCCGCCGCCTCACTCTCTGTCTCCCCCTCACAGGTTTTTTTTCCTTCTTACAGCCGGTGTTTGTCTTCTCGGCCGTGTGGATTTATTTAGTGTCTGCAGATTGATCACACTGGTTTGTATTTAACCTACTTAGGCAGAGAGCGACTCGCTAAGCTGAGCCCCCTGCAGGATTTAACATTTCCAACTGTCAGGACGAATTAACCGGCACTAATACCACTTTCATCCCTCGCTGCGTTCTTCAGCCGAGTGACTCACGGCTCTGTGGCGCCGAGCGGGACGACGTGGAGCGTCTCTGAGAGTGATTCTTTCAAACATCCACCATGATCAGAGTCTGATCTGCTCCCAGGGCTCCGAGAAGAAGAAAAAAAAGAATCAGGCTTCAGTTTCAGACGATCATTAACCTGAAGAGCTTTCATTAGAAGTCTCTTTGTGACTTTTTATAGTTTAACAATCCATCATTTAAAGACGTTAAAGAGAAAACATCAACAAGTCCGAGCGTTATCTCATGCAGACGATATCAACAACTGCATGCTCGAGATATGATGTCAGTCCAAAGTATTCACTCCTAATCAGGAAAATAACATATTGGATTTGTTGCAGATAAAAAAAACTGCTCACGAAGATTCTTTGTTGCTGCATTTTGGATCCATGCAAAATGTTTCTTGCATGTGCAGTAAAGAGGATCCTTCTTTAGTCCCTTCTTCAAATGCATCAAATGAAAGTTTGTGGAGACGAGTAGATCTCAGCCCTGTGAGGACATGTAAGGTTACCACGTAAGGTTGGCCCTTGGCAAACATTCATTTTGGGGCCCCTCCAACCAGCGTTCATCTCCAGTCTTTCTGCCAGTGTCTAGACGCTCGCTCTTCATTCTCCTTCAGTGACAAACTTTGGTTTTTCACAGGAATGATGCGACGCTAAGCAGGGCAACGACTTTGAGTGCAGTCAGATGCAGGGGCCCAGTTAGGGAGGTTTCCTACTGTCATTGCGAAAATTGCACATTTTGAGCCACTGCTATGATCAAAGTTTGGAAGGCCTCGGGAGGGGGGGGGGGGGGGGGGGGGGGGCGGGGTTGCCTGCAGTTGCCTGCTTTGCCGGTTGACAAGAAGCAACTCTGAAGGTTACAAAGTTCTTCACAAAAATACAGAAATGTTTGTTGTTCACACTCGTACAAAAGCTCTGAAAACATTCAGGGTAAGCAGCATGTGTGAACGCAAACACCAAAATTATTCACCCCGACTTTAGCCAGAATATTTCCTGCCAGCCCTCTTGTTCATTTTCCATGTGAAGTTGGGATGAGCTGATGTGAGAACGCAGCAGGAAATGTTCAAGAAAATTCACTGCGAGCGAGCGGGAGGGGAAGGTGACGTTTAAATCCTGCGACCCATCACCACAGACTGTCTGCACTCAACCGCCCGCTATGATCTCTTTGCACGTATGACACAGCTGCATTTTGTTTTCTGTTCTCCAGTATGTTCTTCTCCACTCTTAAGTTCATGTTGTGATTCTGTTGTACTAAATGTAGCATTGATTTGAAGGCAAACATTCTCATTATGACGTCGTAAAGCGGACTCTGTTGCTTCATCGGCCACTTCAGCGTCGTTCTGTCTTCATCATGATCTGCCTCCTTAGACCCCCACCCAGGGACAGGGATACTCTCCCGCTGTGAGGTTCATGTGTGAACAAGCAACTCAGGAGGTTTTCAAGAAATTTAGAAATTTTCAGAAGTGCATATGTGAAAACAGCTCAAGATTCAAAAGGAAAGTAGATGAAAGCAGAAGTTCAGGAGGAGTTTAGTTTAGCTCAAAGAATAAAAAAAACTGCACCACAAGCCTCCTCTAAAGGTTTGCATTCTACATCAGCATTAAGATGTAAATAAAACCGATTGAATTCAGTAATAATGTGAAGCCAACTCCACAACACAGTCATCAGATTGATGTGGAATGAAAGGATGTTTTCATTTAAATGTCTAAAAAGGCTTTTTGTCGTTAAATATGTATGAGGACAGAATGAAAGGAGTGGACGAGGAGGATTTTTTTTGTCTTTTTGCATCTTTAATCAGAGTCAAATCTCAAAAATCGTCCGTCTGATTCTTCGTCTGTCTCTTCCTCTGGCTCGACTGGTTTCACTGGTTTTCTGTGTTTCAGGATTAAAAGGTTAAAATAACTTTTCCCCCCCGAGACATGCAGAGGAGGAAACATCCAGATTAACAAACAAAATTAAACATAATAAGCACACACACACGTACACACACACTTTATTTTTTTTACCAAACTGTATAAATTTAAATAAGCTCTCCTCTCTCTCTTCCAGATCCAAGAAGAAAAAAAAACACCTCCATGAATTAAAGATGAGCGTGAAGAGGATTAATTATAGCGCAGTAAAACCTGTAGCTAATGTGCTGCGTTCAGACCGACACTAATGCTAATGACAGACACACCAACGAGGAGCTACACACACCAGGAGCGGCACTTTACTTTCAGGTTTTTACTGCAGAGATGTTCTTGAAGTTTTTATTCCTGACTGACCTCACCACCTTCAGTACAGTCATCTAACATGTTTCATGATTACACCATCATTGTCTTCATATCTCTTACAAATATTACAAAATGAAAACCTCGTTTGAATCTTTAAATCGCTCTTTGAACACGACCGAACATGCAGGGCCGGCTCACATATTTATAATTCTCTTGTTCCAATGTGAAACCTTAATGTATATTAACTCTCCCTTCAGCCTGAGCTACATTCATCTTCACAGCTTGTGACTAGACTTGTGATAATACGGCCGCTTGGAACTTGGACTGCGAGGTGCCGATCCTTATTCGTACTGTTTCACACTCGGCTGCAAACCGCTGGAGGTCTCTGTCAGAGAGAGATCGGTTATGGTCTCTCCATAACCTATCTCTCCCCCTCCTACCTGTCTGAGCTCCTCCACTGGCACACTCCCTCCCGCACTCTCAGGTCTGCTGACACAAACCTCCTGTCCCCCCCTCCCCCTCCTGGAGGACCAACCATCGGTCCTGGGGGGGGGGGGGGGGGCAGGGCCTTCTCCATTGCCGCTCCCACCCTCTGGAACTCACTCCCAAAAACCATCAGAGACCTTCCTTCACTCTCCATCTTCAAGAAATCCCTAAAAGCTCTTCTCTTCCACATCTCCTACAACCACTAACAAACTGTTCATATGCTCCTTCTCTTACATTATTTCTTTGTTGTTTTGTTTTCACTGTTTTATTTTGTTGTTCATTTTTTTAAGCATCTTTGAGTACTCTGAAAAGTGCTTTAAAAGTCTAATGTGTCTCTGCACTTTGAAAAAATGCGTCATCTCAATCAAACCAGCCCCCCCCCCCCCCCGCTTTATTTACTCAAAAGGATGTCACTGTTGTCTTCTATTCCATGATGATGCTGCTGAAAAAGGGGGTTCCACCAGACT
The DNA here is from genome assembly GCF_963584025.1 of Labrus mixtus. Lineage (NCBI taxonomy): Eukaryota > Metazoa > Chordata > Actinopteri > Labriformes > Labridae > Labrus > Labrus mixtus. The sequence goes on along the minus strand of NC_083628.1, from coordinate 19,486,913 downwards.
GGTGCTCATGGAAATCCCAGCATGCATGAGCCACTGGTGATTCACAATGAATGGGAAAGCAGGGGTGGAAATTTCCTCCAGATCAACTTTTTTAAGATTTTGGTTGACAGAAATGAATAACTCATGTTCCCTGAAAAAGGAATGAAGAAAATTTGTCATCTGTATCAGTTGTAAGCCTGTAAAAACTTCGACAAATGTCTGCCACGAGGTACCAATCTGATGAACCAATCAGACGCCTCCCTGTCTCCCTGAGTTTATACTGTGAGTTTACTTACCGCTGAATGAGACATGAGATGACGTAGTTTCTACACAATGCAAGAGATGAGCTGAGGTCCGCTTCTGGACCAACGGCGCTCGTGCATGTAAGTGAGGGGGCGTGGCTTTAGAGGGAGCACAGAGGGGAGGGGGTGCAGATGGAGCACTGAGGGAATGCTACTTTCAAAATCATGCTAATGTTGGAAAAATAGCCAACCCTGACTTTAAGCGTCAGTTTGGGTCTGAAGTGTTTGGTGCAGATCCACTAAAAGCAAACTGTGTTCGTATTTGTGCAGCTTTCTTTGCACTTCCAAACAGTTTTGCACAAATATCTCCACATTTCCTCCTCTGCATCACATCCAATGTGACTTAGATTTGCATCACAGCGTTAAAAGTTCAGTCCCACATTTCTTACTCTGGACTTCAGCCGTTTCCAGAGACACAAAGACTGCCTACATGAGACGCCAGCTATATTCTAACAAGGTCGAATTTGATATTTTTCTTGTATTTTTACAGTGTAGGACAGACCCACGGTATCTGATTTTAATGAAACACACAGTCGGCCCCAAAATGTGTGTGTGTGTGTGTGTGTGTTTGAGTGTTTCCGCAGGCGTCCACCAGTGTAGCCGCGAGGAAACGGCAGCTGTCTGAACGCATCACCACACACCATATAAAACACACACAAACACGCACTAACACACACTAACACACACACATAGTTTTCAGATGTTCCTGGTTTAATGATGTTGAATAAATATTTTGACAGGTAAATCTGATCTTATCTTTTTCTCATCTTCTCATTGAAAACGTTTTATTCCTTTTCAATCCCTCCTTTTGTTTGAGATCTATTCTTTTATTTTCTCTCTGTTTGTGTTCTGTTTCTTTGAAAGTCTTTGCATATGGAATAATTCACCCAAACATCTTCCCCTCTCTCCTCACTGGCTGCTGTAGCTTCACCTTCTTCCTCTGCACGCCGTAAGGTATTCTGGCCAAAAAGTCTGACTCCATCATTACATTATCCTCAGTTCCTCTGCTTACTTACTGCCTTGTTCTTCCAACGTGTGTTCTCACCAGCAGATCTCTGATGTGATGTTTTGATTCCTGAGACGACTCTTTGTGAGCACGGACAGAAAAACTGTGTGAGTACAAGTTGTAGTGCGAAAGGACGTTTTGCTGGTTCATGAGCGGGGAGCTTTTCATGTAGTTAACACTTTGGGGGGGTGAAACAGAAGGGGGCATATTGCCAATTGTCCTCTTGTCCTGTTGATGTTTTTAATCTGAACACAGTTTCTATCTTAACAAGTTGAAACATAGAAGTCTTTCCAACTTCACTATATGAGTAGATCAAGGTGTTAATGTTACATTAAGAAGGCGCTTTGAGGAAACTTCTTCAGTTGAAAAAGACATATTTCTCCATTAGTTTAGTCAACTCAAAAGTTTGCAGCTGCTTGCTTTACTTCCTTTAAGTTATCTCAACCTTTCCATTTTAGAGTTTACCTACTGCAGCAGAGTCAGACATCAATCGATTCTCCTTCGATGGTTGTGTACTGGGACAAGGACAGTAGTCAAATTAAACGGCCTAATCGAGCGCTAACCTTAGCTCGACTTGACTGTTCTTGTAAACGTGCTGACTGAGTTAACAGTAGTGGCAGCTAAAGTTGTAGTACTGAAATCGGTCTTGGTCTGGAGATCACTTTTTCAAAGTGTCTCGAAATCGCAAGCAGTTTTACTGGGTCTTGTCTCGGTCTCAGACTGGGCGGACTCCAGATTCTAAATCCAGATCGAGCCACTGAGAGGCTGTTTTTCAACGTCATCACTGTGATTAGAAGGAAAACGCCTCTTTCTAAAATAACAAATAACTTTAATTCATTCATAATTTGACTGTCACCTCTGGTTACGGCAGCAATTTTCCTGGTGTTGTGGTCTAAGTGAGTGACACAAGATGACGATTTTTCACTGATATTTATGGTCTTGGTCTCATCCTGCCTTGGTCTTGGTCTTGGTCTTGACTCGGTCTCGATCCCTAAATGTCTTGGTCTTGTCTCGGTCTTGGAGCACTCTGGTCTCGGGTATGTCTTGGTCTCAGTGAGGGTGATCTTGACTACAACACTAACAGAAGCTATATGCAATAAGGGGAACCCATAAATTGGTTGTGGGGTTCATCCAGACAATCTGACCTTTTTCACACATTTTTATCACACCTTAAGCTTCGTCCACCTCTTCGATACAGTTTATGATTTCCACACATATCAGTAAAATGCCTCAGGTGAGCACACAGACTTTATCACCTGTCAGGTTTTAGAGTGGTAGACTTTGACTTGTAATGGAGTATTTAGACATCATATCACTACTAATAAGTAGGATGATAAGTGTAGTCGATGGGAGTAAAACCAGCAGAGGACTGCAGGTGAGTTCACTTCAGGGTCGCAGCTCTAATTGTGAAGTCAGTTTGTATCTCATTAATATTTCACTGAGCCCTCTGGGACTGCGTGTGTGTGTGCTCGCCTCAAGCTGAAGTCTTCCTCTGCTAACTGAACTCTTCCTCACACACACAGACACACTCTGAGTTTTAGAAGCAGACTGTCTGATGTTCGCCAGAGCCCCGAGGTCAGAGCTAAAACGAGACCGGACCTCAGAACGGTTTAATACGCTCTGACATCCCGGCAGCCAAATCCGCTCCTAAGACTGAAGAACGAGCTGCTGTTTTTATTTAGAAAGAAGAAGAAAGAAAAAAACGAACCCCACGCCCGCGGGATGTGATGCGTGTGGACGGAGCGAGGATGAGGAGGAGGAGAAGGGTCGTGGTTAGCGGTGACCTCCTGACCTGTTGTCAGAGCGTGAGGCCGGGACACTCAGGGTCAGATCTTCTTCTTCTTCTTCAGGAGAAAACAAACCACGCTGCAAAAATTATCCTTCTGAACATCATCTCAGATTAAGAAAAGTTATTCTCCCAGATGTTGGATCCTTGCTGCAGAGGTTTTTGCTGAAGAACTGAATATTTGACTTTTCCTTAAGAAACCTCCATATTTCAATCGCTTTAAGTAAAGTGTACAACATTTTTACAAAAGTTTTTAGTACCAGTGAAGTGTTGCTGCATGGTTTATATTAATGCAAGAAAAAAAAAAAGGATGGAGCTGTATTGTTACTGTTTATGCAAATTAACTAAAACATTTTTCAACCTCCAACGTTGAAAAAAAACTGCAGTTCCTTGAGTGTCCACTTGAGGCTGTCTCCAAAAGCCCAGGATGTCACATACACACCCATATTAAAATTCCAGTTTTGACAGCAGAAATTAACATTCACAGACTGGTACAAAAAAATCCCATTTTGGTCTAAATAGTTCATGTCTTAATCGGATCACACGGTTAATCGGTCTTTTTTTTATAACTCATCCATTTAGATTTTTTGAGAGTTACTTATACTAAGGGGCGGGGCTGATAAGACCTGCAAGCAGGAACGTTGTAGCTGATTTTCCGGAGGCTTAAGGCTCGCCTCAGCTCCATCTCTTTGTCAACAGCTTCTTGAAATTAGATACAATGCCTTCTTTTCAGAAAAAAAAGGACAAGTAGTTTTTACTTGTTGCGTTTGCAGATTTACTGCAAGGCCTTCTTTTGAATCTCATCCCACACTCAGATCCCGTACCTTCAGACCTTAACCCCTCCACCCTTACCATCATGTCTTCATCCCCTCCATCCATCAACCCCCATATTCTTCCCATCATCCAGCCGCACTCATCATTTAAATCTCTGCCATGCATATCGCATATTATTCTAAATCTCTGTCTTTCTTCTAGTGGCTCTGTTAGTGAAAAGAGAAACAGCTTCAGGATCTGGAGTTGAACCTGCAACCAGTGCGTCAAGGACCACATCCTGGTACACAGACAGGACCTCACCTCAACTGTAGAGCCTTTAATTCATCACCTCAGAGGGTCACTGAGGCCGTGATTCAATGCTTCCTTCACGTTACAGCATAGGTAAGGTAAACGAGTTTGTAGCTCGTTATGTCTCCGATCGTTAAAGCGTGCTTTCCTTCTGTAACCTCTCACAGCCACATCGACCAATCAGGAGATGAGCAAGAAAAAAAAACTGTGTGAGAGAGAGAGAGTCACATTCTCACTTTACTGACATTTAAATCAGGTACATCACACACACACACACACACACAAACACACACACACACACAGAGTACTTGGCGGTTCATGATGACTCAGCGTGTCTGTGGGCGGAGCATCTGAGTCACCCTCAAACAACTACAGAGCCAATAATACATTCCTCTATCCATCCATCCATCCATCATTGTACACCTCCATCATCCCTCCGTCAGGTCAAAGAACACAGATTATTAAAATGATCTTATTTGATCTTCACTCGGGGGGTTTTATCATCAAATCTAACAACTTTATTGTTGTTGTTTTTAATTAGAAAGTTGTTTTATGTCAGGAAACATGTAAACAAACGAGCTCTGAACGCAGCGTTGTACATGTGTGATGCACTTTTATTCACATAAAACAACTTTTTCTTTGCTTTAGTTATTCTCTCAGAATCATAAAACGCTTTGTTGGCCAAGCATGTTCACACTTTGAAGGAATTTGACTCTGTTTGTAAACGTACTTGAGGTTATTTTTATTAGCACATCGTTCTCGTGTGTTCAAACAAAACATAAAAATGTGTTTTAAAGACGTTAAAGTCCCTCTGATTGGCTGATAAATCATTGCCTCAGTGTTTGAATGTTCACACACGTGTTGTTCAGTCTCCTGTCAAGCTCGTCTTTTTCTATTCCTACCTCTGTTTTTGTTTCTAGTCAGCCATCACCATGGCAGCATCCAACCCAAAACACCAAACAAAGACACAGCTGAAAACTTTCACTGGGCGTGTGTGTGCGCGCTTTGTGTGGTGTGTGGTTGTGTGTGCGGTTATGTAACGGACAGTAACTCAACAACAATAACATCCACAGAGAGAGCGAGAGAAGGAGAGAGAGAGAGAAGGAGAGAAGATGAGCTGACCAATCACAGTGCTCAGCTTCACACCTGAGGCCTGAAAAGGTAAACAGGATTTGGGGGTTGAAGAGATGAGTTTAGGTTCATCGTTTGGGTCTCAGTGTTTCAATGGGGAGCACACTTCTTACCAGGTGAAATCGCCATGGTAACAGCTCACCTAACCTGCTGCAGAGCATGTCTAAAACACACCTACTGTAAGTACAGCCGATTCATTTGAAGGTTGTAAACATAGTTTGTATAAAGCATGGACGTAGTCGCAGTGACATCACACATTGGATTCTGAAATGGCGTTTTGAAACCAGACGCTCGGGGTCACCATCTTGGAAATGCGTTCGATGCCTTACTTTGGAGCAATCTAACAAAAAATTAGGTGGAGATGAGGGCGGGTCTAAAGCCTCGAGGCAAACAGCTACAACACCCCCACCTGTCAGTCAACGTAGCCACACCCCTAATTATGCATACATTTCAACTTTAATATAATAAAATCATTCACCATACAGTTTTGACCAATAAAGATATGAGCTATAGATACAATACCATCTTTAACCCGGCTTTAATCTTGTTACTTTCTGCTGTCAAAATGGACATTTTTAATTTGGGACCTTGTGGGGGATCCTTAGCTTTTGCAGGCTGCCTCAAGTGGACACTCAAGGAACTGCAGTTTTTGTTTCCCCCACTTCCCCACTTCTAACACGGGAGGTTGCAGCTTGGCATTTAATTCATGTAGCCTAACTGGGTTTGAAGCTGCAGGTGTGTTGGAGTTGATTAGTGTGATTTATTACAAAGTTTAACTGTCTGTTAAGTTATCGCTCCAATGCGGCCAGCAGTGTGTTTCACGCCTTCCAGCCAATGGTTCCTTTTCAACGTGCTGCTTTGTTTACCGTCCAATCTGCAACCAGAGAAGCAGCTGTGTGTTAAAGCAACAATACGTGACGTTTCCACCTTAAAGTAGTTGTTTCTAAGCTCGATTTAATAGCACACTTTGTTTACTGCACTGTGTTACTTTCGATTATTCTAAGTTCATATAAGACTGAATACTAACTTTTGGACAGAGATAGATATGAGTAAATCCTCTGCCTTCCTGTCTTTCCTTTACCTAGTCTGGACTACTTCCTGTGTGGGCGGGGCCTCTGAATCCAGGATCAGAGTCTGTGTCTGATCTGTGTCCCTGGAGGTTTGGGAGCCATCAGATCCTGCGGTCGCTCTGACAGCTCGGGACATGACACTATGAGTGTAGACAGAGGAGGTGAAGCAGAGTCTGCTGTCACTCAGCTGCTGTCACACTACCACATCTCCTCTTTCCATCAGATTCTCCCTGACGTCCACCATGTTGGATCGTTTGCCCCCCCCCCCCCCCCCCCCCCGGAGACCAGCTCACGTCAGGACACCCACCGTCACCTCGCTGTGACATGGAGGAGCAGTGTGACAGCTCAGGGCGTCACACGGCCTCTGCGGAGCCTCAGGTGAGTCTCATGAATATTTAATGAGGCAGAAAGAAGACGTGAAGACGCCTGACTAGACTGCATCACTTTCCCCTCCAGGTGGGGGGGCTCAGAGCTGGTGAGTTATGGTGGTCTGACCCGAGGTCAGCATCAGTGCAGGAGGCTGAAATTAATCTTATTTACATTTCTTCATGCATATTTACTCAACATATTTCAGAACTGTTCATCTTCAGGTGGATTCGGATTTGACAGGACAGACAGTTTTAAAAGTAGGAGGAGTTAGTCAGCCTCATGGTCATCAGTTTGGCTCTTTATGTTTCATATTCGTGCCATTCTTTACGGCTTCGATCTCAATCTCCACCCTGAATCCTGAGCACTGAACCCTCACACACTTTAGAGGACAATAATTGGCAACAGCCAGCCTCAGTTTGTAAGAAAGGCTTCTGGTTTGCACCATACGGGTCCATTATGTTGGACCCATCCATTCCCCATGTTCACTGTCTGCATGGTGCCCATTTTGGATCATTTTCTTCTGTGTTCATGCTCAGTATCACAGGCCAGATTTTAGTGGTCATAATTTGCATCCTTTAAACTAAATGAAAAAGATCTTTTCTTATGACAGTTGTGCATGTGTCATAAAAAAAAAATTCTACAACGTTGAAGTATTTTATTAATTTGATTTACACAAAGTGTCATGAAGCAGCTGCAGCGGACATTGGGCTGAAGATTTTCTGAGCCGAAAAACACGAGAAACTACAAACAACAGGCGCTGACGTTCACTGTCAACACTCGTTTAATCACAAAACGTCTTTATTTTTAACAAACACAATCATCACAGAGCAGAGACGGAGAAACAACAAGACGGGGAACACACACTAACACTGCTCTCTGTGTGTGTGTGTGTGTGTGTGTGTGTGTGTGTGTGTGTGTGTGTGTGTGTGTGTGTGTGTGTGTGTGTGTGTGTGTGTGTGTGTGTGTGTGTGTGTGTGTGTGTGTGTGTGTGTGTGTGTGTCGAGGTGTGGGTGGAGGGGGTATTAGTCACCAGAAATGGCACAGAGCCTCTCTCTCTCTCTCTCTCTCTCTCTCTCTCTCTCTCGCAGTAAGTGGGTCACTCCATCTGGAGCAGAATATGGAAAAACAGCAACACAACGTTTTTCTACCAAACGCTTCGACATTAAAAAAAAGAACTCTCTCTGAAGTCAAGAGGAGGAAAAAACAAGTAAAACAGGAGCTGACCAGCGGAGAGCATCACTTGTTAATCTTTGAATCAGCGTTAAATCAGCGTTTAATCAGCGTTTAATCAGCCTGATTACCAACAGAGAACATGATTTTATCCTGAATATGTCCTCCATGCCGCTCTCCTCTAATTAAAGGAGATTTTAAACTGTCGACAGATTTTATCCCAAGAAAAGATTTGAAGGGTTTATTCATGAAAACTTTACGTATCAGAAGATTTTTTATCAGGTTTGGAGAATTGTTCAGAATTATAATTGATTGAAAGTCTGAACGAGTTGGGCTTTTGAAGATAATAATAATAATGATGGAGCACAAGGAGGCTAGTGGTTATGTCAGGCGCCACATATACAGAGGCTGTAGTCAGCATTGCAGCGGCCGTGGGTTCAAATCCGACCTTGGCCCTTTCCTGCATGTCCTCCCCCCCAACTCTCTTCTCCCAACGTTTCCTGTCTCTCTTCAGCTGTCCAATCAGAAGAAGTGACATCGACGATCACCCCGCTGTTCCAAAAGCTGAACTATTGTCCTCAAGTGTGTGGTGTCAAAACGATTATTTGACTTCTTCATCTCAAATCGTAAATATCTACCAATTCAGATCAGGCTGCCTCACATGGAATAACCGCAACAACCAATGAGAGCGAGCTGACCGGATGTTGTGTGTTCTTTTACAGCAAACATACATGACTATGAAGACGATCGTCATCCATATTTGTTTTCTTCTAAAGTCGGATCCAGGGCGGCAGGGCGGACTATACAGAAATTGGGGTTTAGCTATCAAAAAACAGCATTTAACCAAATGCTGAACGAGACATATTCAGGTTAATTTGGTAGCGAAAAAAGGACAAACTTACAAAATAATCATTATGCTGTATTGAAGAAGATTGAGATCATTAACTCGTTTGTAAAATGTTTACTGAAGGAATAAATCCCCTGAGCAGTGGGAACATTTCCTCATAGAATTTTATGCAATCAGACATCTCTGTGCAACCAATGGAGAGGCGATGAGGAAGGATGCCGGCTCTCTCTTTTACTATGTTTACTTCTTATGTAGTCTTTGAGTTTACGATGGTTTTCAGTGGGTTTAACTCTTTAATCTCAGATTATGAAATTCAGCAGAAAAACTGCAGAGTATAAAAAAGGATTTCTCAGAATCAGGAGGCTGGACTCTGTGCTCCCTCTGTGTCGTCTGATTGAAGGTTGCACTGAGCTCTTGTAAGGCTCCTGAGGTTTTCATGGACTCACCTACAGTGTGTGTTAGACTGATAACAGAGTCACAGATCTATTATTGAAGGATTTCCATAAAAACTGTCATCAGCTCGGGTGAATCAGTTCAGCTCTGTCCTCAACAACAACAGGCAGAAACTTTCACATGTTTGTCTCTGTGACGTCCAACTTCATCTCTAAATCTCAGTTATTAGGGAGATTTTCACCTCAATTGTGAGTTAATTTAAACCCTGAATCTGTAGAAAAAAGGATATCAGTAATTTAATTATGCACTGGTTTATAAAAGTTGCGTCTCATTTTAGGGTTAGGGTTAGGGTTAGGGTTAGGGTTTTACAGATTCTACTCAAAGATAAATCATTTCTCCGGAGGAGAATATTTGACCTTTAAGGCTCTGATGGCTTACCATCAAAAACTGGATGTAAAACAATCAATTCAAAGGATTAAAAATGAATAACCATATTTGGTGTAAATGTGAGCATTAATAATATATGATTACGGGTGGACAGAATCTGTGCTGAAATGACTCTTGGTGCTAGTTTTAAAGAGCTGCTGGGCTCCTGCTGCTGTGATTCACGGAGAGAGAAACCACTCCATCCTGCTGACTCATCGATGAGTTAAACAAAGAAAAACCCTCCGAGAGTAAAAACTGATCAAACACAAAGTATAAGCCAAGAGTCTGTGCACAACCTTATTCACATCCTTCACTCTGCATTGGCTCCGAGGCTGTTGATTGATTGATTGATTGATTGATTGATTGATTGATTGATTGATTGATTGATTGATTGTTTGATTTATTGTGCATGATCGTTTTGTAATAAATCAGATGCCTTGGATTACATGAACAATATAGAAATAGTATTTAAATTAGTGTTGTAGTCAAGACCACATTAACCGAGACCAAGACAACCCGAGACCAGAGTGCTCAGAGACCAAGACCATAAACATCATTGAAAAATCATCATCTTGTGTGCAGCGGGCGTGTCGCTCACTTAAAGCGTTAAAATTAAATGGCTGATGTTTTGCCCAACTGTGGTAATATTTTCTCTTCTTTGCCGCTACGTCCACGTCCGTCATATTTGAATCACATCTAAAAGCTGAATTGTATCCACTCCTAAACTCACCTGTGCGCTGTCATTGGCTGGAGAGAAACACACCAGCTCCCCGCCAAGAAACGTCCCGAGTCAACCAGAACAAACCAGAACATCTAAATCCAGTCAGAGTACAGGGTCTTCATTACGAGGAAGCTTAAACATGTCTCACCGAGTCCTATATAATTTAAATATTCTTGCAGTTTTAATGCTGAGTGTACAGGCTGAGTGATAAATGTTCAATACTTTGTCACTGGAGCTTTAATTTGACAAACAGGAAACGAGTAGCAGGTGAAGATTTCAATCATTTTATATTTACACAAACGTCTCAAACAGCAGAACCATGAGCAGAACAGAGAGAAAGAAATTAACACACAGTTTAAAAAAACAAAAAGATACATTTTCTTCATAATAAATAAAGACATGAAGTGTTTGATCAAACCACAAATATGTTTCATTTCAGGGCATTAAGAACATTTTGTTTGTTACATTTTTACAAAAATAGACTCAGAGACGTGAGTTTAAAAAAAGATAAATATTTGTTCACTGATCCCAGATAGTTTATTTTACTTTCTCTCTCAGTTGAGGAGTTAAAAACCTTTTAATTAACTCATTAATGATATCAGCTGGAGTATTCATATGATTTTTAGGGTGCTTCTTATTTTAGGTTAAATAGGTTTTTATCAACTTTGGATGAGGTGGAATGAACCCAGAATTATATTTTGTTTACATCAAAAATGTGTCTCGTTCAGATTTCCGTAGCTCTAAATAAGTTGGTGCAGGAAGTTAAAAACATCTAACTGGATCAAATCTTGAAATCTGACTGTAAGAAAGAAAGAAAAATGTTACAAAATCAGATAAACTCCAGTGATCCAGTTTTTATTTTGCTAAAACCTGCAGTTTGGGTTGTTTTAAACTTTTAAGGAGGATTGTGATGATTCTCACAGGTCTGGTGAAGTTGTTAGTCTCATAAACGGTTATGTACCTTCTGCTCCGACATGTAGCTACAGATCATTGTAACCCTAACCCATCTGAAGGAATCTGATGGTTGTTATGACAACTGATAACAGTCTGTTAAGAAGTCTGATAACATCTCATCAGGTTTCCCCTCGCTTAAAAAAAACAGAAAACTCCAACTTCATTCTCAACTTTCTGTTAAAGGTCACATATTCTGTAAAATCCACTTCACCATGTTTCTCTAACTCCAATATGTGTCTCTACTCTGTCTACAAACCCCCTAATGATGAGAAAAGACCATCCTGCTCCACTTTTCAGAAAATGTGTGCTCAAACAGGCCGTTTGGAGATTTTCCCTTCATGACATCACAAAGGGCAGTAACTCCTCCCCCAGGTGGGTGACACTCCCACAGCTAGGTGTTTGTTCTGCCCTCTGAGTCTGCCTTCTCACCGCAAACAATAGGACATGGAGCGAGAAAGCACTGACCCACCATAGCCCTTCCAGAGAGGGGGCGTGGTCAGACACAGCTCATTTACATATTTAAAGGTACAGACACAGAAACAGCCTGTTCTGAGCAGGGCTGAAATAGAAGGGTTTATAGACATGATCAAATACAGGATCAGAGTGGATTTAGAACAAGAAACTTCACAGACATGTTTTGAGGAGCTCTGAGACTTATTTAAACTGGTTGAAGACGAGGAGGATATGTGACCTTTAAACCTCTGATGTATTGTTTTCAAAGTTGTGAACTTTTTAACAAAGACAATACGTGACAGTTTTATGTTTCTGTCTGAAAGCTGCATTTTTCTGCAACATGACACAGCACATTAAATGTATTTTCTGTTAAAGGAATTTGCCGTTTCACTGAGATATTAAAAATCTAACCTGTCGTAGTTTGTACATTTAAAAAGAAATCTAAAATGCATTGCATAAACAGTTTGATGTCAGTAAGAAAATTAAAGTTTTGATTAATAATGCACACTAAAATGTTACAAAGTATTTTCATTACACCGCTGCAGTTTATCAGCCTGCTCTCTGATTGACTTACAGGTGTTTGCAAATAATATGTTATTGAACATTGTAGCTTCTTCACCTCTGTAATGACCTCAGGATCTCTACTCACTTCTCTCAGACATCAGGCACCCTCTCGAGTACCTCTACTGCTTTCAAAAACCTCCTGGAGGACCCAAGGACCAAATTCAAAGACCTCAGAAACCAACTCAAGAACTCGAGGTACACTCAGTGACACATTGACACCCAATCCTGGATCCAAGGGAACTCCTGGAACAGATCCACAACCTCCTATAAAGGAGCTCAGAACCTCATTTTCCAAAGCAGGAATATCATTTAAAATAATGTTTAATATGTTGAAAACAATCCAGAGTGCAGTTTGTTCCATTACAGCACAGCAAGGAGTGAGTCATCCTTAATAAACATTTGAGGTATTACAATCGAAACTTAAATTAAATCCCACTTTTCCCATGCTGGCTGTGTTATAGTGTTTTATCTAAGTGTGTTTTTACACCATAAAAACATATTTCTCTGAATGCAGTTATAGCAACAATAAAGCTCTGCGTCTGAATATTTTTCAGGAATTTTTAGAAACACACACAGAGAAAAAATGCTGGTCAAAATCAACAATCTTAGAAATTCAACTAAGTTTTTATTGTTCTTATTGATAAAGCAACAATATGCAACTTGTCCACCTTGAAATATTCGTTTAAAAGTCGATCTAACAGTACAATAACTTTTAACAGATAGGACGGCGTCTCTCTCATGTCCACAGAGTGCCCGTCCATCGTCTGTTTTCAGCACGATGTAACTTTGGCAGCATGCTGCGAGAAGTGCGTACAGCTCAACGGCACTAGTTCACATACAGCAGCCTTCAGTTTTAAAAAGAAGCCAGTCATCCCTCTCTGTTCTGTTTGTTACAAAAAAGAGAGAGTGAGCAAGCAAGAAGTCGGACTAGAGTAAATATCGGACAGGCTTTTACACGTTAGCGAGAGCTTTGCTCGCCATGATTGGCAACTTCCTGTTTGGTGCTGGAGAGACTGCTCCTATTGGTTGTTGACAATGGTCACATCATTGAACAACACAATTTGTAGACTGAAGACCGGCGATGATTCATTTTATCGTAACACCAAGACGAGAAAAAGACCGCCTTAAAACAGCTCAGATCGAGTTTTATGACCACCTTACACCTACGGGCTGCAGACGCAAGCAGAGTCATATCAGCAGAAAATCCAGAACTATTACCGTACCTTGTCAGCCGACTTGAGTCTTTGGCTTCTCACAACGTCTACGCCGGCTTCGTCCGAGACACGTTCTGTTTGTCAACTAATGCACGTTGGTGCAGTTTCCCTCAGAGACCTTCTGTGGGCGCCAAAGCGTACCAACCTGAATTCCGACATATTGTTGCTTTAGTTTTATTATTAACAATAGAAGGTCATATAATGCCATAGAGGAGTAAACTAGTTATTAACCATTTTTTCTCTTGAGCTTCAGAATCGTGCTCCATATGAACCTCCAAAAATTAAAAACCGATAAAAAAATTATTTCACTGAGTAGAAACAGAAAGACGTCCTTTTAACATGACAGTTATTAAAATAGTAAATGTTACTAAATCATCATATCTTATATGCATCATATTTTTATATAAACACTTTGACACTCTGACATTTTTTCTTCATTTTGTTCAAAAATAAAAACTCCTGCAGCTCGTAAAAGAAACAAGTCAATTAGAAATCAACGATGAGGGTGGATCACTCTCCACATATTAAGAATTTATTGCTCTACTTCAAAATAATATGTGATTATCAAACTGAATCTTGAAAGAAAAAATGGAATCATGCAGACGTATCCTGATGGTATCCAACATCCACAAAGGTCCATCTGGAAGTCACAAACAATGGTGCAACTTTAAACTCTTATTCTTGTTAATTTTTGTCTTTAAAGGGTTTTTAGCGTCCAGCGGCAACAAAGAGAAAAACACAGACGCATCTTTCAGATTTTAAACCGACCACCTCCGAGTCTCACTAGAGAGACGACAGTAATCAGAGGACAGAGTTTGAGTGAGGCGTTCATTGGATTTGGAAAACGAGGTACAACTTTCTTTTTGAAAACACGTTGTGTAAATTATGACGAGGAAATTCAAATTCCTCTTAAAGTTATGTGATCACTCGACACTGATGTATAAATAACTCCTGAAGTCATTCATGAGATTTTTTTTTCTTGACTTCTTTGAACTACACATCGTAAACGATAAACTTGAAACTGTATAAATGTTCATTTCCTTTATTCAAACCATGTTCTTTTACTTTCAAAGTAAATCCACTTTATATTCCTCTGTTTCCTGAACAGTTTATCCAGTGCGATGACACAGCTGTGTTTCAAACTGTACAGAATGCCATGTTGAACACCTGGCGATATAACACCTGTCATATGAATGTGTCGACACCGTTCAAACTCAAACTCCAGTTCAGGTGTCAAACTCTGGATTCTGTCTGTTTTATAAACTTTATCATCAAAATTCAAATTTGTCCAAAATTGAATTTTGCCCACATTAGGGATTAATCCGTCCCTCTTTCATGTTAGCCCCACCCACTCCAGCTGCGTTATTGACAGTGGTTTACGGGGCAACGTAAATCCCATCATCCATCTGTCCTGTTCAGGCATCACACACACCTTCTTTACTGAGTGCAACAAAACGGCAAAATCTGAAAGTGACATCTCGATATTTTCGCGTCCTCATCTTCTTGGTTTCCGCCTCCTCAGCAGCTGGAGTCCTCGCTGCCTGTACCTCCCCTTCCTCCTCCTCCAGTCTTGGCGGCGGCGGTCGACCCGACAGTGATCTGGCAGCCGTTGGTGACATGGCTCATGACCTTCTGTTTCAGCTGAGCTACCTGCTCCCGCAGCATGGCGGCGGTGGAAGCCAGGTCCGAGTTCTGATTCTTCAGGACCTTCACTTTGTCCTCCAGCCGCGAGATCCGCTCCAGCTTGCGCTTGCGGCACTTGGACGCCGCAATGCGGTTGCGTAGCTTCTTGCGTTCCGCTTTGATTCGCTCCTGTGTCTCCAGGTCAATCGGGGAAAGAGAGGGCGGGGATGTCGGGTCGCCCGGTGGGTGAGGCACCTCGGGGACGGTCTGAGGAGCGTCCAGTCCTCGAGCGTGTGGCTGAGGGGCTCCGCCGCTGCCGTGGCCTGAGCCGCTCCCGTACCCCATCTGTGCCCCAGGGTACGCCATCTGCCCGGGGTTGTAGCTGCCGAGGTTGGTGTAGACGGGCATGTCTCCGCCGGACATCAGGTTCCTCTGGTATGACGCCTGCAGGGAGACGGTGGAGGACGGGGGCGGAGACATGGGGCTTCCTCCAACCAGCTGGTTCTGCTTGTGAAGGTCGGCGAGTGCTTTGACGAAGCCATCGGCGAAGCCCTCCTGCTCGTTTGTGGCATGGTTGCGGTAGAGGAAAGGGTTGCCGCCGTTGGACATGGGGCTTGTGGTGACGAGACCCTGATTGGACTGGATGATCAGGTGCTCCAGGTCGGGGGACGACAGCTTCAGCAGGTTCATGTCGGCCGAGGACGCCGCAGAACCCATCAGGGAACTGTTCCCGCCAAGCCCCAAGTTGTTGTGGTGTCCGCCTCTCCCGCCTGACGAACTCCCGCCGCCGCCTGAGAAGTGTTGACCCCCCATCGACATGGCCTTCTTACTCATCAGCATCTTGTTTCCATGGTAGCGCTCGTATTCTGCGATGTGGCCGAAACCGGGCACGGCGTGCGAGTCGTCATGGTAGAAAGGAGTCTCCATCTTGGCCGTCATTGACAGAGAGGCGTCTCAGAGAAGAGCTTCATAATCGGATTAACCTTAATATCAGAGGGGATAAAAAAACGTTCCACTGACGTCGGCGGCTGCAGGATGAAGGCAGGACGAAGACGAAGAAGAGAAGTGGAGTGCCTGCAGGGAGAGAACAGATATCTGTGAGATGAAGAGGAGGATGAAGAGGAATTAAAGAGTACTAAAGGGTAAACTTGGAGGTGGTGCAACTGATACTACTGCTCTCTAAATGTGTGTGTGTGTCTCTGTATATGTTGTGTGTGTTTTACAGTGGGAGGTGAGACTGAAGACAAATATCAAGCTGGATAATAAATCTCCAGTGTTTAATGCTTTCTCTTCTTCTGAATCTAAGAATAAATCATAAACTGTGAGATGCAGAGAGACGTTGAATATCATCAGGAGTAGGAAACATTGGGACAAGGCTCGATTTTTGCTTTAAAGTTATTAATTTCAAGATTCAGTTCGATAATGAAATATTTTCTTGAAGTAGCTTGGTGATTTGACAAAGTCGACGGCTCCATTTACAGCATACACCAGACAAATACTCAGAGGTCTTCAGAGCACTCTGATCTGGGAAGAAGAAAGAGTCCTTCACCCTTCACCCGGTATCTCAGGTTTGATTGTAATATTTCAAATTCACTGTGCAGAGTGTGGACAGGATTGGAGACCTGTTATGCTGTTAGGCCACGTGTCCACCAAGCAGATTTTTTTTCTGAGCGCCAGCGTCTTTTTAAAATTGTTTTCAATGAGTAGAGAGCGTTTGGAGTGGCAGCAGACGGCTGCCTGGAGAAAAATCTCAACTCAAATCTTAAAACCATCGCTTCAGGAGTGAACTTTGCGGCCTCAGGATGCTAAAGCATTAACGTCTTAACACTATTCATGGATTTTAAAATTCCAGGTTTTGATTTTAATGAAGTATATTATAGAGTCAACCTCTGAGGGCTATTTTTAAAACCTGGAGAACATCACTTAAGACAAGAACAACGACATACTTTATCGATCCCTGAGGGGAGATTCTATTTTTACATCTTGTTTTTCAAACATGCAACAGACACAGAGGCCAGAATCACACACGTGCACCAACAGAAACCTCTGGACATGCACTGATGGAGAGATGTCAGCGAATGGCTGCACACTAAAGAGCGCCCGAGCAGCTTTGTGGCCCGGTGCCTCCTCACTGAAAGAAACATCTGCAGTGCTCAGTAAGTGAGCTGGCATCTCTCTAGCAACCAAACCCAATTTCATACCTCAGTCCAACCCTCCAGTTCACAGCTCAAGTCCCTACAGACTGGACTACTGCTGCCCCTAAAGGTTCTGACACACCAAGGAGATCGTCGGCCCCCGACTGTCTGTTTTAACATGTTGAAACGGCGTCGGTAGGCGTCTGCGCAGTTGGTTGAGAGGAATCACTCTGATTGGCTGTTCAGCTAAGTGAATCTGTGCTGACAATGCCAGCACCATTTTCTACTTTTTATCAGACATTATTCTCCATTAGTAAGCTACCTATAATACGAGTGGTGACCGACAGCGATGTGAAAACGGTCTTCTCGTATCATAACAACGGACTACCGCCCCCTGCTGGCATGGAGAGTTATTTCCTCTCACACATGAGCAGAACGTACGTGGTGGTTGGCCGTCGGCTGTAGTCTTTGCGGTGTGTTCAAGTGCAACTTTTTGGCCAAGACAAATGCAACGTGAGGCGTCTGCTTAGTGTTTCAGGGCCCTAATGGTTGAAGGCTTCCTGTGATCGTACAATGTTTGACATTACATCCTTTTGGCCACATTTTTCTTTGTAAACATCTTTTGGGACATTTTTTTTTTTTTTGTTCTTTGCTCAAGGAAATGTCAACATGTGGGCATGACGAGGTGAGTTCAAACCCACAACACAGTACGTTTGCATGCACAGTCACGTCGAGAAGCTTGATTCGGCTTTTCAATATGACTCTGACTCTGACCCGATGAGACAATTTTTTCAATTCAAGGCCCAGAAATCCTGGTGACGCACCTACAGTCACTTATCATTTGAAGTCCTAAAGATAGAACTACTGGGAACAATGTCCGATCCTTGAGGTCCTCTGGTGAAGCCAGGCATTATTCAGGATGGACTTTGTTTTCAGGGTTCACTTTTTAGGCGACTACCCGATTTCCTCCACAAACTAGAAGACTGAAAAGACTTTTTAAAAGACTAACATCTGTCAACAACTTGCTCTGAGGTTTTAATCACAGGCTCAGATGTTGCAAAGGCCTGGGATCTTTCAGGGTCACTAGCTACAATACCACAACTAGATCATTTCCCATCATGCACCTGGTGGAAATTTACAACTACAACTGAAAAAGGAGGAGAAACTGAGTTATGTAACAGTTATAGAGTGAGCAAGAGTGCCTCTCTGACGTTTTCTCCCCTTTGTGCTAAGATAGTGTAGAAGGAAAATAAGGTGGACACAAAATGCTCTGGTGAGTATGCTATAGCTAGCTAGAGCTTGTTAGCTTCAGTCCAGGAGAACCACACGTTCCTTCGCCTTGCCCCATGATTGGCAACTTCCTGTTTGGTGCTGGTGAGACCGCTCCTATTGGTTGTTGACAATGCTCACGTCATTGAACAACACAATTTGCAGACTGAAGACCTGCGATAATTTTATCGTTACACCCAAGACGAGAAAAAGACCGCCTTAAAACATCTCGGATCGAGTTTTAGGACCACCAAATGTGTCTGTGCCTTGAAATTGCATGAAAAGGTGTCAGGTGTAAATCCAGCATGAAGAACGAGAGCTGAACTGTAGAGACATCTGCAGCTGTAAAATCAGTTCTCTGCACTCGTATGCAGACGTCTGTTAAAAGAAATCCCTAAAAAGCTCTGTGATGTTTTTCTTTTTCTAGCTTCTGATGTGTTCAGCCTCCTTTGCTCTCCACACAGACAGTTAACCTGCACAGAGCCTAAGCCTGACAAAACATCAATGGCGGCCGATACAACTCAGACTACAAGCGGAAATCTGAAACCTTTCCAGCTCCAGAAATCATGTTCCTCGCCTACAGACTGTGCATCATTATGACCCAGAATGAGGTTGTTGTTTTTTTTACCACCTATCACTTGGCTTGAAGTTGCATTTTGAGGAAATCTCTTTGAGGCAAGGGAACATTTCCCCGGCCCAAACAGTTTGACTTTACATGCGTGTGTTGTTTTTTTGTAAGCTGGAGCAGAAAACGTTTAACTGTGAGAGTTAGAACACGATGTGTATCAGTCTGATCTTCTTATAATGCAACTTCATCCTCAGGAAGAACCTTCATACTTTCTTTTTTTTAAATGTAAGGGTGGAGAAACATTTCTCTGTGGTCAAACTGCACGTGTGGTGAAGCAAACGCAGCAGGTTGAAGTTAGTCTGATGATCACCAGCTGCAGTGAGTCAGTTCATCTGCTCTGTTAGCGTCAGTGAGACTAACAGGAACGAGCTCAACACACCAACTAATAAACCCTTTTATAGATGTATCATATTTAATCTTACAATATTAGGACATTATTTAAAGAAGTGATTCTCAGCAGGTAAAGCCTCAGGACCGACCACCAACTCCATCATGGAAAATCACGACCCCAACTTTCTGATATTTTTCTACTAATCTGTTTTATTAAATGAAGAATTGTGCAGATTTGACCTCAGATGGTTTAAAAAGTGACAGAACAAAGAACCAAAACATAAACAAACATGTTCAAGTAGCACCTCTTTACAGAAGAGGATTAAAGACAATCAGAGACATAAATAAGGAGAGGAGGACAATTGTTTTTTGCATTATGCACTTCAAGAAAAAAAGGCAAAATGTCGAGAGAAAAAAGGCAAAATGTCCAGAATAAAGTTGATTTACAATTTCAAGAATAAATTCTAAATGTCGAGAAAACTGTAGACATATTAGGAATAAAGTAAAATGTCAAAAATAAGGTTGAAATGTCGAGTTAAAATGTTGGGAGAAAAGTTGAAATGTCGATAATAAAGTTGAAATGCAATTTCAAGACTACATTCAAAATGTTGGGAGTAAAATTTAAATACATTTTTTTTAGAAAATTCATTTTTAGTCTCGAACAGTACAATGAAAAAAATCTTCCTCCTCTCATTATTTATGTTTCTGATTGTCCATAATCCTCTTCTGTTGTTCACAGACTTTTTGATTCTTTCCAGGCACTTATTCAAGTCCCACTGAAAATGACTCTGCGACCCACTTTGGGGTCCATTCCCACCAGTTGAGAACCCCTGATATAAAGTCAGTATAAACCAGCACTACTCATCAGTGCCCTCTGCTGGACAAACTATGTCCGTGTTTCTAAATGAACTCAAATAATGTGATGTATTCACAAAGTAAATGTGCATTAAAATAACATCAGCCAATATTTACTCTAGTTTTGAGGAACTGAAGCGACGTGTTTCCTTTTTTATCAGCTGATTTTTATTTCTTTACGACACATTAAATACATTTTTTTAATCTTTTGCATTCAGCTGAACATTTGCAGAGGGATTATGCATTAAAATAAACGATCTCTGATTAAAAATGAAGACGTGTTGTGAATAGACAGGCGGACAAAGTGTTACCTCCACCAGGTGATTCATTAAATCACAATAAAGGTGATTAAATATAATGTCATCTCTCAGTTCAATTTAAATCACGTAGGTTACGTTTTATTTCCAATAAAGCAGTGACTACGTCTTGAAGCTATAACAGTTTAATGTCTCTACTTTGGTATTTTTGAAGATGTTTAACCCGCATTTGAACACGTTAAAGTTTCCGGTGACGGTGCAGCCGTTAACTTCTCACCGGGAGAGGAACCGGACCTGATGGAGGTGAACGGAATAGTCCCGCGGAATCAAACAAGAACAACTCCAGAGTTTAACTGAGATATTACAGCAAAACAAAAAAAGACAGAAGGACGGATGTTAAATAAGAAACATGTGAATAATGTTTGATGTGAAAGGTTGATACTCACAGAGGAGGAGAAGAAGAAGAAGAAGATGAGGAGAGCCGCTGAACGATCCGAGAACAGAGAGAGTGAGTCAGAGAGAGAGAGAGCGAGAGAGAGAGAGAGAGAGCGAGGGAAAGAGAGAGAGAGAGAGAGAGAGAGAGAGAGAGAGAGAGCGAGGGAAAGAGAGAGAGAGAGAGAGAGAGAGAGAGAGAGAGGGACTAAACACACACGCGCGCACACACACACACGATTCCTCAGAAAGTGACTCACTCTGACGCTTTCTTTTCATTAGCTTATTAACACATATGAAGAAGTCATTTATTTACACAGTTTTAAAGTAATAATAGCATAATAATATTGTCTATGATTGACATCACTTTATTAAAATCTGACTGTTTTTAAAATAGCCTACACAAAATCAACGTTAAAGAGGGAAACATTAAAGGATGAAAACACTTTTTTCTCCACTGAAACTAAAAAAAACACGACTCGACGCCCTGAAAGTAAATCCTCTTCATCATAATGAGGGACTGTCCAAACATGTCGACACCTCTGCTTTCAGATGGAAAAGTACAACAACAAAACGTCTCCATCTTTTTTTATTAGTAGGCCTAAGTCTTTTTTTTTTTTTTTTAAATAACCATGGAAACCCCAAATATTGATGTGTATTCTTAACAAAGAAGCAGACACACTAGCCAGGTGTGGTGAGCTCTGACACAGACAGCTGCTAATTTGAGCTAACATCTCAGTAAAATGATATAAGACACAGCCCAGAGGTTAAAGGTCAGGGGCTGTTGTATGGCTGAGGTGACACCTAGCAGACAGCTAGCATCTCACACCTGTCATTTAAAGAGGCCACACACCCCTAATTATACATGACTTTAAGCCTTACAGGTGAGTTGTTTAAAAATGATGTTGTCATGAAGAGAGAAAAGTACAGAGCCCCTGAAGTTCCAAAAAGTTATTATCTTGTTTGTTCACAGATGCAGCTCACCTTGGAAATTTCAGAAAATGTTCTAACTTTTTGAACATGTGTGTAAACACCAAGTGAAGCTGTTTCCAGGATATTACAATTACATTTCTCCCCTCATATATTTGATCTTATTGAACCTCCTTTTAAGGTCAAATATTAGAAATAATCTAACCTCTCTTTTTGGTTTTATTTATTCTATTAGCTCTGTCTTCAAATCAGCCATTTTCAAAACTTAAAGGAGCAACAGGTCTCACACTGCTCACACAGGTCACCATGTGGTGGACACTGAAGCTTCAGTGTTTATCCAGCTCTGCATCGGTCTGTAAACCTTTCTGTGTTCTAACCTCTCTCCATTTTTCAAAAACATCTCCAATATTGATCCTAGTTTGAGCACGTTTCTGCTCGTGGAGCTTATTAGAAACATGCAGAGGCTTTTTAGGTCGGGTACAATCACTTCTATCTGAACCACTTCTCTTGCCCGCTTCCATCACTGCAACACCTGTTGACCTGATAACTGCTCTCATATCTGACAAACCGAGGGGTGTCCAAAACGGCCGTGTGGGGGTGCCTTAAAACCACCTACCTTCTCTGGTCCAAACAAATCCAGATCATTCAGGACCAGAATCTAAAGTTAGAAGGAGGACATACTGGCTGCTGCATTGTTGTCAGAGAAGCACTTCAACATAACATGTTTCCTTAATGTCTGATCATATAGTAAACTCACTTTATCATTTCATTCACTACACATCTTACTGATTGGAACTTTAATATGTGAACAGCCATCTTTAAAGTCTGTGTCCCTGTAACTGATCATGGAGGACGTGACCATGAGGGAGAACAAATACTGTTATAACTGGTGAAGAAATCAATCAGCTGATTAATGTTTCATTACATCAAGAGTATCAGTGTGTGTGTGTGTGTGTGTGTGTGTGTGTGTGTGTGTGTGTGTGTGTGTGTGTGTGTGTGTGTGTGTGTGTGTGTGTGTGTGTGTGTGTGTGTGTGTGTGTGTGTGTGTGTGTGTGTGTTTGTGTGTGTGTGTGTTCCGGTGTGTGTGGGATGAAAGATTAGTGTGTTTACGTTGGCAGGGTGAAGTAATTACTGTTCTTACTGTAGGTGGAGCATCCCAAACACACACACACACACACACACACACACACACACACACACACAGCAGATGTTATCCCTGTCTATTTGTGGTGTGATTTTTTTCCTTCAGCGGAGGGAAACATTGTCGAAAACGAAACATGAACAAGACGACTTTGAAGTGACCATGAAATCAAACGCACGTATTGTTGAAAACGTTTATTCTCGGGTTGAAATTGTTTGTTATTGTGAGACTCGACGTGAATTTGTGCCTCAATGTTTTTGTTCGCAGTGAAACTGACTTCACTCCGAGGTTATTCGGATGTTGTTGTCTTTTGGGCGAGAGTCCACCGAAGGTAATGGAAAAATTCTCTCACACATCTGAAAGTTATCAGCTGCCATGACATCATCTGAACACACGGGCGTGATGACATCATACCGAGAGAGAGAGAGAGAGAGAGAGACTACAGGAGTAAAGAGAAGTTAATCCTTCAATTATTAAACCCCTTTAAACATGAAACACCTGAACAGAAACTTCCTTTTGATCTGCACATGATTAATGACTGAACAAAGTAAAGTAGGAAATTGTTGAACATGAATTATGACTTTAAAGGCAGGGTTGGTCATTTCCTCCAGATCCACTTTTTTAAGATTTTGGTAGAAATTGTCTTTAGGTCCTGACAGAAATTAATAATTCATGTTCTCTGAAAAAGGAACAAAGAAAATCTATCATCTGTATCAGTTTGTAAGACTGTAAAAACTTCGACCAATGTCTGTCACGAGGTACCAATCTGATGAACCAATCAGACGCCTCCCTGTCTCCCTGCTCTACCTCTACCTCTTGCGTGCACTAACCCACACTCAAAGCACATCTTTTTCATCAAAGCGTTTTTGAAAAATTACCAACCCTGCTTTAATATGCTTTGCTTAGTTTGGCCCTCATAATGTCGAGGTAAACAAAGAATATTAAGATCATAATTCATGTTCAACAACTTCATAACTTTCTATCAATAAGAAGTAATTAGGAGGTCAAACTCTTAGTTAATGACCTGTTAGCTATAGACGATGGACATGTAGAATAATCACTTAAAAATGACTAAAAAGCAGCTGGTATGCTACTAATTAGCATGCTAACAAGGGTCTAGTTTATGATGAATATTGTGACCTTAATTGAAAGTGTTACCAAGTATTTATTCATGATTCTATCCAGCGCCGGTATATTGTGACACTAATCCATCGTTAGGTTTGTAACATTTTAGTATTGGAGCTGTTAAATGTGAAGCTAATTTTATGTAGGTTGTACGATGTTTCATAATGTTCTCTTTTTCTGATGTTTTTTAAGAGGGAGTGTTAGATAAGTCAGCCTCTCTCATCTTAAAATGTTTCTTTAAATCAAAATGTTTGAGGAGATTAGAGGAGAATTAACTGAGGTCCAACACAGACTCTGAGGTCCCACACAGACTCTAAGGTCCCACACAGACTCTAAGGTCCCTCACAGACTCTAAGGTCCCTCACAGACTCTAAGGTCCCTCACAGACTCTAAGGTCCCACACAGACTCTGAGGTCCCACACAGACTCTGAGGTCCCTCACGGACTCTGAGGTCTCACACGGACTCTGATGTCCCTCACAGACTCTGAGGTCCCTCACAGACTCTGAGGTCCCTCACGGACTCTGAGGTCTCACACGGACTCTGATGTCCCTCACAGACTCTGAGGTCCCTCACGGACTCTGAGGTCTCACACGGACTCTGATGTCCCTCACAGAATCTGAGGTCCCACACAGACCCCACCCTCCAAAAAGGACAAAAGATTGAGAACAACAGCGGTTTTAATCTTTTCTCTTATAAACAGTAACCTAAAAGTCAGGACAGTGGATTAAGTGTACAGTGATTGTCTACAAGATGTCATAAAGTTCAAGTATTAAAACAAACATGAATACAAAAAACTGTACCTCAACTGTGCACTTCACAGTCCCAGTTTGCACTGAGTCCAGTCTCTAACATGTAGCTTTAGCTCCCTCTAGTGCTCGCTGCAGAAACATAACATAACACACTTTGACTCATATTCAATGGAATTTTTCAGACATCCGTCCATCGATTGTCTGTACAGCTTTTCCCTGTTTGAGGTTGCAGGGGGTGCTAGATCTGATCCCAGCTGTCATTGGGCGAGAGTCGGGGTAGACCTGGACTGAACGCCAGTCGATCACAGCAGGACTAACAGACAACCAGCCACAGTCATATTGACACCTACGGGGCACTTTAGAGTCACCTGTGAATGTACGCTTCTGGTGCTGATGGGCCCAGGAGGAGAGTCTGAATGTTGTGTTTACAAGCTGCAACAAACATTTCTACTGACTCCACCTTTGAGGAAGGTGGTGTCACAGATGTTTCTTTTTAAGAAGGGATCTCACCTTGAGAGAAAAAATAATAATTTCTGTACCTTAATTTGTGTCAGATTGCTGCACAGTCAGATCCTATTAGTGATACAAACAAGAAACGAGAGGATGCCTTCCAGCTAGTTCAGGCAGGCGACTCGAGTTGCACTGACTTTACACTTGACGTGCATCTTTATCCAAACACCTCCTTCCTGGTCTCGCCCTCTCTGCTCTGTCATAGCCAGTTCTGCCCTGCACCAGTACTGCACTCTTGCTCAGCCCCACCTCCACCCCAGCATCCACCTGTAGGCTCCGACTGGGAGGGTTTAAGATATGAAATATGAAATCTGTGAAGTGTTATTATTGAGGTGACTGTGGTAGCAGAATGTAGGTGGAGACACAGGACATGGGACTGTCTGGACGCTCGTCTGTCTGATTTACAGAGGAGCTTTCTGCCTCACTCTGAGGTTGGTATCCATCACTGCTTTTCTCTAAATGTGTCCCCCCCTGAGGCTCAGGACCCGAGCTGCACAACTGATACCCCGGCACCATCGTCAGACTATATGACGGGTTCGGGAATAAACTCCTGAACGGAGGGTGGATGGCCGAGGAGGGTTGTGGGATGCAGTTTCTCACAGGCTGGTTGTAGTAACTCTTCTCAGTTTGTGTGTGTGCAGAAACATAAGGAAGGTTCTCCTGGATCACATAATCGTTCACTGGTGCTCCTGGTTTGTGCAGCTCTGGGACATCCATGACATCAGCCTCACTGTGGGGGAACTGATCCACCCGAAGATGATGACATCGATTTTCACCCTTAAAAAACACAAAACAGACAAATATCTCACAAACATTGAAAACATTGGAGGTATCTGAGTGTGCAAAGGCTGAAAAACCAAAAGTTACACAACAGGAAGATAAACTTTATTAACACCAAATATCAAAGGATTCCTTCTACACAGTCTTTCATTCCCTAAAGTCTCACAAGCTACATACTGAGCTCAACTCAGTCAGAACCCACCAGCTGTTTTCTGACTGATTTGGCCTTTGGGGGAGAACGCCAATATTGCAAGACTTCTGGTTTGGCCAGCAGCTTTTTTGGGGCCCTGGTCCTGGTGGTTCCACAGGATTCATTTGGATTAGAATGATACACATTTGAACTTCCACCTTTTTTCTATCAGGGATCAGATAATACAGCTCGATTTGTACTTTAGTGCTCTAAACATAGACCGTGT
The DNA here is from genome assembly GCF_963584025.1 of Labrus mixtus. NCBI lineage: Eukaryota > Metazoa > Chordata > Actinopteri > Labriformes > Labridae > Labrus > Labrus mixtus. Next base: position 19,460,285 of record NC_083628.1, on the reverse strand, counting down.
AAAGCATGGGCGTAGTCTCACTGACCTCAGTGAATTTTGAAGGCTTAAGAAGGCGGTCGCCATATTGGTAGGGCTATCTCAGCCTATCTTTTGATCGACCGTAACCCTAACAACAGACAAAGAGGTGGAGCTGAGACGGCCTTAAGATTCCTGACAAACCGCTACAACATGCCCGCTTGCAGTCATATCAGCCATGCCACTTTTTAGGAACTCCTATCCCTTAAAATCAAAACAGATGAGTTATAGGTTTATAGGAGATACTATAGGTGTCTTTAGGAAGCATAGGGAGGCGTTCAGAATCTCCACCTTAATGTAGTGGAGGAGGGTTTTGTGTGTCCAAGTGAACCAGGTAGCTGTGTTGTCCGTGGGCACTAGCCCCTTGTAGGGTCCTCCAAGGCTAAATTGTACCGGGGGAAGATTTCAACAAATCCCCTTTAAAGCGGAAGAAATAGGTAACAGCCACCTCACTCGGACGATGGAAACCCGGGAACCCCCCTGGAGACAGAGCTGAGCATCAACTGGCTGGCCTTACCTCCATGGAGCCAGGTAGAAAGAACTACATGGAGCCACGGCCCTGTAGGCCAATCACCCACAGGGAGGGGCATGGAGGTCGGGTGCATTCTCAACCAGGTGGCAGGAGAAGGCGGGGCCTGGGCGTGCTAATCCCTGGCAGCACTGACTGGTATGACTATACTATTTTCTATGTTTCTTAGTGTTTACGAAGAGTAAACTAACCTTCATGTGTACATTTAGTTTATTGTCCCTTTAATGTAAGAACCTACCATTGTCAACCATTTGTCCCTCAACACCGGCGTTGGTATCGGAGGATAGACCTTGTGTTTGATACTGTAGGACGTAAGAATGTATGAAAAATTAATTTCATTTTATTAAAATAACTTCATCAGAGGTGACGATTGATCTTACTGTGTGAAATTGTGAATGTGTTGACCTTCTTACCATGACCAGTGTCTGAAGCAAAGGGTGGTGACGAGGGAGAGGAGTCCGAAAACAGCGACCAACGAGACGCAAACGATCTCGATCAGGTTATCAGCTGGTGAAACGACCAGAAAAAACACCATCAGATGAACATTTTGTTTGACTCCAGACAAGTGACTTCCACACGTTCAAAGAGAAGAGAGGAAACATACTCAGAGAGTTCAAGGTGGCGGTGATGGTTGTGGCTCCCCCCTCTCCAGCTGCTGTCTTTGCCCTCACTGTGAAGGTGTAGGTGTTGATGTTGAGGTTTGTTGCTGTCAGACTGGAGGCCTTAGGATCGTCTACACCGGGAGGAAGAGACGTGTTTTTCAAAGAGACCAATAAACATTCAGCTCACAACCCTTCATGAAAACGAGCATTTTAAACATTTTACTATGCAACGTTTATATCACGTGTGCAGCTTTAAGGGCCTTTTCTGGGTGGTTAGGGTGCTAGCATGAGCAGAGGGTCCTCGAGGCGGGCGGCCCGGGTTTGGGTCCGACTTTAGGTATGTCATTCTCCACTCTCTCTCTGTCCCTGGTTTCCATCTGTCCACTATCCTGTCCCTCAAATAATGGCATGAAAAGCTTTGTAAGCTATTATTATTATTTTTTTTAACTATTCCTATGAAGTCCTTAATATTACAATGTTTTCATCAATGTAACATTTACTCATATATTTTTTGTTCCTTTTTGCCTTTTTTTGATCGGAGAGCTAAAGAGAGACAGGAAATGTTGGAAAGGAGCGAGCGGGCGATGACACGCAGCAAAGGGCCGAGGTCGGATTCAAACCCACGGCCGCTGCAACGAGGACTGTAGCCTCTGTACATGAGGCGTGCATCATTACTAATAGGCCATCCGGCGCCTCGTTCATGAAGGTATTTTATATAAACCGTTGCCTTGCATGTTTTTAAACTGCTTATGAAGGCAGAAGAACTGGAGTTGTGTGTTGCAAAGTATATTAAAGATTCATTTTAATATTTTGATCTCGCCCCCATTTTTACATATTTCAGGGTCTAAATAACTAAGTTTATTAGTATGAATATTCATGAATCTAGCCTTTTAGAAGTGTATCCAACTGGAAGAGAAAGTGTAGGCTGTACCTGCTAATAAAATATAAACAAGACTGTTAACAAGAGAAGTTTGTCAGCCATGTTTGTTCTGTTGCTGTTGTCTGACCTCGGCCGAATAAATCCTAAATAATCCACAGTCAACATTTACAGCAGAAACACCCCCACCCAACAAAGTTTTTTTTTTAAAAGCTCCAGAAGATTGATTCAGCCTGCAGCAGTGAAACAGGCTGTAATGGCTGCAACATGATCTGTGGAAGCAAATGCATCCAATCAAGGTAAGTCCACTTAAAGTTGTTGTTTTGGATCCTTTCTCTGAAGATGTCAAGACACTTAGAATAACAAACTGAGCCTGCAGGGACAAAAACAACAACTTTTAGTGGACGCACTTTGATCAGTTTTAAGTTAAAGTCGTTTCACTGCTGCAGCCTGAAACAATCTACTGGAGGAGTGAATAAACTTCTTTACCTACTTGTCATTTTCACCTCAAGATCTGTTTTCAAAAAGTGCCTCAGTTTAAAATACAGCACCATAGTGTTTTGTACAAACATGATTGTTGCTCCTGAAGGTCAGAGTGAGATATTTATTAGCAGTATTTAAGACAATTAGCAGTAGTAGTATCAACAGGGTGTCACACTACCTGTGCTGACGCTGAGAAGTTTGTTGTTGTTGTTGTTGTCAACATAGTCAAGCACGTATCCATAAATGAAAGCGGTCTGGTTTCTTAAAGGTACAGGCTCCCAGGATATCTCAACGTCTGAGTCGCGCTGGTTCCATTTCAATGACTGAAACAGGCCGTCTTCTATTCCTGACGGAGAGAAATATGTGTGAATCATTGTTTGGGGAAAAAATGATTTGTTGAAATGACACGTCTGTTAAGAAAACAGCCGCTTACTTTTCTCTTCAGTATATCCTTCCCTCTGTTCTAACAACACTGGAGCTCTGTTTGTGCAGGCGTACACCGACAGAGAGTATCTCACTCCAGCTTTGAAACTTTCTGCGCTTAAGAAATATCAAAATGAGACAAAATGATGCAACAAGAATGCAATCATGTGTCACTGTGGGTGTTGGCAAAGATTAAGACTCACTTGAAAACACTCTTGTGTTTGTCACATTTGGAGGCACTTTCAGCCACTCCACTCGGCAGCTCTCTGACGCAGGACACCAGTCCACCACGTATCCGCAGCTGGCTGCAGAGCTGACAGACCAGGACAGATTGAAGCCGCCATCGCTGCCAATTATTCCATCAGTTTCCACATTGGTTATATCTGGAAGAAACACTGTTAGGAATTTTAATTTCTAGCCGTGAACACGTCTTAGTGCAGTGGTTCTCAACTCCTCTAGCCTCAGGACCCACCACCGACTCCTCCATGAGAAATGGGGACCCAAATTTCTGATATTTTTCAACCAATCAGATTTAATGAATGAAAATGTGTGCAGTAGACGTTACAAAACATGTGATGGAGGCAAGAAACTGAACAAATCAAACTAGTTTAAAAAGGGCTTTGTACTTTTTGACACCATTTTTTCCCAGGCACACACTCATGACCCACTGAAAACGGCTTTGAGACCCACTTTTGGGTCCCGACCCACTAGTTGAGAACCAATGTCTTAGTGCACATATTCTCTGTTCTACCCTGCTGTTGTAGGTCGTTTAAATTTAAACGACCTACAACATATATATATATATATATATATATATTATATAACGACGTATGTTGTACTCACACAGCTCTGTAAGAGTCATACCTGATTTACGTCTGGGGATGACGATGGTTGTCGGGGATGAGCTGCCGTTTATATTCCTGGCTGACACAGTGACGATGTGCTCCTCAGTGGGGTCGAGAGTGAGGGAAATGCTGTTGTGATCCACTTTGGTTTTATTCAGCCGCTCTCTCTCTGCGGTCTCTGTCCAGCTAACTTCATACTCTAAGATGTCTCCATGACTCTCGTTGGCCTGGGGTTCCTGAAGAAATAAAACATCAGGACTTTAACTGAACTGGCAAAAACAGATTTTTTAAATTTAAATCTTTTACATACTACAAAAATAGACAGATTTTTAAAAAGTACAAATTTACTCCTTGTCGGGTCGTTGTGGAAGACAAGATAGGAAAGACTTTAAAATTCTTGTTTTTTTTTTATTAATGAAGTTCTGACCAAGCATCTCTCAAGAAACCTCAGAAAAGAGAATCTTTCAAATATAATTAAACAACCAAGCATGTCACAAACTTCTTCCTCAATTGAAAAGAAGACACGTGTCCTTCATCAAATACATACAAGCTTAAAAATAGCAGTGCCTACTCTATTTGACTTACTTTCCAAATAATCACAGTTTGGTTATCCCTCGCCTGCATCCACACGTCGAGGGCATCTGGAACTGTGGGACAAATGGACAATCAGCGTGCAGGAAAAAAGAGATTGCATGTTCTAAAGGAAGAATGTGCAACTTTTTGATCCAGTAGATGTCTCCCTTGAGCACCAGCATGAAACCAAAACAAACTGCTGTTTGGAGACACCTCTTCCATACTGAAGTCGCTGCTCTCCTCCAGAGACACACCTCCAACCCCCCTCTCCACTCGCGTTCACACAAAGGAGTTTAGCTCAAGCAGCAGACAAAATTGTCCTTTGCTCGAGCTGCAATCACCTGTGTCCTGCATTGTTGTGTTAGCATGCTAATGTTAGCGCTCTTTAGTTAGCTCGTAGCTTCACATTGCAGATAAATTGACACAGAATGAGCGTGATCTAAAAACTCTTACTAACATCCAAATAATCAGTGAGTATGTTCTTCTCTCTAGTCCTTGACTAAAACAGCTTTTACACACAAGGGGAGGAGCCGGCCGTCCCGTCCATGTAAACACGACTCTGACAACAACACAGCCAGCGGGACTCGAGCTTCTCTCTCATTGTAGACAGTCATGACTCAGAGACACATTTACACAGGAGATACTGGATTTCTGATATATTTATGTGTAACATGTTACACATTCTTCCTTTAATGCTATAATCTAAACACTTACCATCCCCCCTCGTGTGGAAGTTGACACTTGAGCTCCAGTTGCTCCATTTCCAGAAATGTTCTGTTGTTCCACATCTTACTGCCACATTGTAAGTCCAGTTTGGTATCAAATCAGTCACAACCACAGAAAGAAGGCCAACTCCAAAGATTTCACTCTTGAAAACACAGCATGGACAAGGATTATATTAGATTGGTACTTCTTTGTTTAGGTTAATTTTCAGGCGTTTTGCCTTTAATTAGACAGGACAGTGGATAGAGTAGGAAATCAGGAGAGAGAGAGAATGGAGAACGACATGCTGGAAAGGAGCCACAGGTCGGACTTGAATCGGGCCACCCACTTGGAGGACTACAGCCTCTGTACATTGGGTACGACCTAACCGCTGGGTACCTTTTAACCCAGGCTCTATTTTTACAGAGTTGCGGTCTAAATCAAAAATGAAAATGAAACATTCATGAGTTGCTCTGGTAGATTACTTCTGCTGGCGGCTGCAAAACAGTCTTTTATGGCAGTTTCAAGAGTATGTCCACCTAAAGTTGTTGTTTTGGTCACTGACAGGCTCAGGTTAGTTCAAGAGTCTGACAACTTTACAGAAGGATCCTCTGAGACCTTCACTATCTTGTTATGAGAGTAATACTGTTTTTTTAAGCAGACACAGCTGGTAAACACTCTCTTCAAAAACACCAGGGAAGGAGGGAGTCTGGAAACAGCGATGAAACTGTAGAGATACTTTCTGTTATGATGTCAGACCTTCTTTGACTGGAGTTACTGGTCGACAGGAAGGCAGTGTTCACAGCCTGTTTTGCAGCTGCAGCAATCTACTGGAGCAATCAAAACTTTCCATACCTTTCAGATATTGAAGGTCCAAAAACATGTAAAAGATATCCAATTATCAAATATATTAGAATTCCACTTCAGTAGTTGTAGAGATACCCTCCCTCTTCTGTCTACTCACCATTGTATTTGTTTCAAAATGGCTGACGTTTACTTGGCAGGTAATATTAAGATTGCTGTATCGTTGCACTTTCCAGCTCCAGCTCAGGGTGACGTTTCTGGCATTCACAGCTGAAGCTGACACTCCCTTTGGAGCAAACATGTGCACTGAAACACAACAAAATACACAGAATTTATTGACTTTTAAATTTTTTTTTTTTTTTTAAATCTGACAAGTATAGCACCAAACAGAAAGTACACTTCATACCTCTTTTCATCAGGTCTGCTCTGTCTGTTAGCTCCTTTTTCCCTAAATTATTTTTGGTTGTTAGCGTCCAGGTTCTTTCACCGACTTCTTGAATTTTTTGAGAACATCTCCCCTTCGAACCATTTGGACAATCACTAAAACACACGAAACACCAAGAGTGTACATGTACATGTAATTTGCTTGATTTTTGTGACCAAAAGCAAACTTGTAATATGGAAGCAAAAGAAAGAAAAACAGCATTTAAAAGCAACTGAACAGCTAATTATTTTCAAAACGTACACATTTATTACAAGCACCACAGGTTTGTGACCCTGTATAAAGCAGCTCTCTCAGAACGCTCCGTTTTGGTGTGTGTGTCTCTTTAAATGTAATGAGCCTCCCCTGAGTTTTCCTGGTAGACATCACTCCTTCACTAGCCAGAATAAAAATGGCGGACTTGCGCAAAGGTTTTGCTCTAGTCTGGGGGTGGAGTCCATGGGTGGAGATACCAGGGGAGGGGAGGAGATTTCTTTTTTACCAGAATCCCACTGTGACATCACAAGGAGAGCACATTTGAAACGAAGCATTGGACACAAAGGACTGGATGGGTTTATTTCACATTTTGTGGGTCGGTAAACACTCAGGTTATGTTCAGAAAGACTTTACAAGTGGATTTTTCATACTATGTTCCCTTTAACATTTAGCCTACCTTCCATTTAGCTGATACTCTGTTGAAAACTTGCGTTTGGGCAGGTACGTCTCTTTTCCAACTGTCCAGAGACAATCGACTGATTCCAGATCTTGAGTTTCACACTGAAGATCTCTGTCATCAGGACGGTCTGAATCAAGACAAATTAGAAAAGTAAAGAAACATATTTCATTGTGATTAAGGCTCCAAATAAACAACAGAATTGTGCACAAAACAAAGTTACACTTACAGCCGATGTAAGCACACGCCCCGTAGTCGGATGTTTGACATTTTACATTGGTGCAGCTGTGTTTTGACGGCTGGTCCAGGAGGACAGTCAAAACGTACGTCTGATTGTTGATCTTTCTTGTTTTCATATTCAAATTGTTATAACCACTCATGTACATTTTGTCAAAAACTGCCCCTGCAGGCATGATGCAGCAGAAATTCCCATGACGGCCAACCTCAAACACTTTGTCCTGGGGGAAAACCTGCGGCTTTTTGGAGGCTCCTCTCCCTGAAAAAGAATCTTGATTTAGCATCGCAAAGAGTGTGGTTAAAAGCACATTTTCATACTCTGTCATCCTGGTCTCTCCTCCCACATCTTCTCCATCTTCAACATCTTCTTCTCAGGCATACCCTGGACTTTCCCTCAAGATTTCAAGTCTTTATTGTCTTTGTGGAAAACAACTAAACAGGGAAGCCTCTCCCTAAGCTGTGTAGTGCAAAAAAAAACAGCTTTGAAAAGCAGGACAAATAAGGAAAAGTAGCACTGACGGGATACCAACATTAAATAGTTCCTATTTCTAAATCTACAGCTCTGACTTCTCATGATTCCTCTTTGGATTTCATCTGTAATTAAACCTGGATCCGCCTTCCTGTCTGCAACATGTTTAGCTGTCTGCACAATCAATCTTTGAATTCTGACCGCCTGCCTGTTTGAATCTGCCTTTGGGTCCTTCCTCTGCTTCCTGCATTCCCAGACTTTGCATTGATGTGAAAAATGACTGCAGGAATGCTTCTGAAATCAAAATACAGTTTAGTGAGTGAATTGTGTACCAGGAAGAGTCTTTTCCTGCGTCCATGGACTTGTGCGGTTGTTGTATCGTGAGCTGATCCTGACAGAGTGGGACGCGCACTCCAACGCCAAATATGGCGTCCAGCTCCAGGAGTGAGTAGATCCGATCTGATCGGGCGACACAGCCAATTTATCCTAAAACAAAAGCAAGTCAGATTAATGTTTCTTTGACCACTCTGAGGTTTTTTTTAAATTGTAAATAAACTCTTACACGATGGACTTCTTGTTCTTCTATTAGAACCACCAGCTCGTAGATCAGCACGTCTCGCAGCGCAAAGCAGGAGGGGTCGTCCTCCCATGTCGACAGGATCATCTGGTCAGATTTTTCAAGTGTCAGATTCTGGGGTCCACAATGCAAGACACCTGAGGGGAAAAGGAAAAGTTTAAAGAATGTACTGCTCCCAGACACTTCAATCTGTGAGGCCTTCATGAACAGAAACACAGACAGCTGACTGGAGGGTCATTGGGGGTATTGTTAAACCTGGGCCCTCTTGTTCAAATAGATTTCAGACTAAATGACAATAAGAGGAGTTTGCTTCAGAAAGCAGCAGTGAAATGCATTGAAATAGCTCCAACATAATCCTTTGGGGCATATGTGACCGATCAAAGCACGTCCAGTAAAAGCTGTAGTTTGTGTCATTGTTACTCTGAGCGTCTGACAACATCAGAGAAAGAATCCTGACAGAGATAGATCTTTTTGTAAAAGAGAGGAAGAGGATATGTAACCGTAAACAGCCACCAGACTCCATTCACAAAAACAGGAGGTGCCGGTCTACCTCCGCCCAAAAATGAAATAATTTAAATAAGTAATTTTAAAGACTCCTGTCAAACAAACTACAACTGTTACACCCTTTTTTTCCATTTGTTTAAATATGTAGGTTGATCTGTTGCCTGCTATCGTTAGAGACTTAAGGAACGCTTCTTTGCTGAAGTGAGGAGAACAACAAAATTCATATGGCTACACTTGGTTTGGAGGATTTGTTGCTGTTAGTATGAAAAATGCGTAAGGCCTAGCCATAGACGAATCCTGTGGATGTCAAACTTACTCAAAGTGAGCCATAGAATCACTTCACTTAAGCACTCTTTATTATCTTGTTTGGTCACACATTCATTATTGCTCTCTGGGTTAATAGATGTTTTTACCAAACAAGGATGTCTTTTTGTGTTTTTAAATTTTTTATAGAAACCATAAATATGTGGCCGCTGAGAAGATTCCCCCAGAGGGCATGAGAACTGGAGACAAACTGACCTTTTAGAACCGACCACAGGAGAGACCGCTTTGCTCTATTTCAGGGCACCAGCTGACTAGAAGGTTCTGGATATACAAACAGTAACCATTGAATTGAACACTGACATCAACCATCCCTCCATCCATTATCTATACCGCTTTTCCTGTTCGGGGTTGTGGGGGTGCTGGAGCAAATCCCAGCTGTCATTGGGCAAGAGGCGGGTTTACACCCTGGACTGATCACTATCCAATCACAGGGCTGACATATAGAGACAGACAACCAGCCACACTCACATTCACACCTATGGACAATTTAGAGTCACCAGTTAACCTAACGAGCATGTGTCAGAATTTTAAAAATGATCATGTACCAGCTGAAAATGGGAATATTAATCGCTGCCTTTATAAGATACATTCACAAACTAATTGCTGCTATTTGTGCCACCATCACGTTGATCAGGCACAAGGAGGAAATGGAGGTGGAGATGGAAGCAGAGGAGCAGGATTAATAGGAAAAACGTAAAGTTTCCAAGTACAACATCAAACGTTTACCTACATCTCTCCGTCATGTAATCCTGTAGACCCATGCTTTAGCCATGCAGTACTTCAACAAGTCGTTTGGTGACTCAAGAGGTCGGAAAGGGGGAACAAAATATTGAAGGTAGCTGAAGAAAGAGCAGGAACATTTAACATGGAAGAGGTTGGTGAGAATCAGAGGTAGATCCAGGGGTGGCCATCAGACCTTTATCGGTTTTCGAACCAGGCTGTAAATGTGTTAATTCATGCTGTAAAACATGCTTTTTTTGAATGGGGTGTGTATGTGACTTCAGGTGCACCAAGTGGACAGTTGACAAACTGCAGTTTTCTTTCACTTTAGCATTGGCACATGACATGTGCATAACGTTTTTAGACAATAGCCATGCACAACTAGTTGGACTACAACTACAATGGTGGACTCAAGAATTCTAGATGTGAAAATGTTTACTGGCATGACTCCCACCTCACCATCCTTTCATGCATCAGCCAAGTTTACACCTCACCGCTCTGTAGAAGGAAGAGTATGTACGCATGCACGCGCTTTTTCAATACAAAGTGACATCGCCAACTACTGGCCTGGCATGTGTACTACAGTCATTTTTACAGATCCCTGTGCATGGTGGTTGTTTTGAAAGTGTTGCCATGTGAACTGGCAACTTTTTAAAAATCTAAAACAAAATACAATACTGTTATCAGTAGATAGGTAGAAAGTGGGACACAGGTGTGGACCCAGGGGTGTCTTAAAGTTATCCAAGAAGGATAACCACAAAAATTGCAAGCGATAGATTGGAGGGGGGGTAGGGAACAATGAAATAGTATAGAGCCAAAACACCCTAACTAATGCACCAAAAATTATTAACTAAACCACTGCTGCCAAGCAGCTGACTCGAAACTAAATTGTCCGGGAGACCCAGAAACAATTCACAAAAGTAAAGGCTGCCAGGGAGGCCTTAAAACTCAACACAAAAGGCTGGGGTATATCAACTACCCAGCACCCCAAATTATTTTAGCAATAGACACAAATACACAGTTATTTGTTTATGTTTATGAACACACAGACAACAAGCGACAACACAGGGAGAACCTCTCACTACCTCTGAAGGTGAGATAATGAGTCAGCACAAAGCACTGAATTCCAGGAGTATAAATAAGCTTCCCACACCTGGCTTTAATCAAGGCCAATCAGCCACAAACACACCTGACTCTGCACTTAGGTGATTCAGTCACCAACCCCAGTGAGAAGCCAGAGAGTGTGTCCTTACAGGACCCCTCCCTCTAAGGAATGGCACCTGACGTTCCAGCAGAACCATCTGGGTGGTGGCGACGAAAGTCCGGGTTCAAAATGTCCCTAGCTGGGACCCAGGAACGCTCCTCCGGACCATATCCCTCCCAGTCTACAAGGTATTGCATGCCCCGTCCCACTCCACGACTTTTCAAGATGCGCCGTACAGTATAGACTGGTTGGCCCCCTACCAACCGGGGCGGAGGTGGTGGCCTTACTGCTGGCACCAGCGGACTAGAGCAGACTGGTTTGAGGCGAGACACATGAAATGTGGGGTGAATCTTCATAGATCGGGGAAGCAGGAGTCAAACAGTGACGGGGTTAATCCTCCGAATGATCTTGAAGAGGCCGATGAAGCGTGGCGCTAATTTACGTGACTCTACCCGCAGGGGCAGATCCCTTGTAGAGAGCCAAACCTTCTGCCCAACTTGATATTGTGGTGCAGGACGGCGACGCCGGTCAGCATACTTCTTCTTTAGTGCCACTGAGCGTTGAAGAGCTGTCCGGACCCGCTTCCAGGTAGCACGACATCGCTGGATGTACTGCGCAGCGGAAGGCACCCTCACATCTCTCTCCTGTTCTGGGAACAACGGTGGCTGATAACCATACTGACACTCAAAAGGAGACAATCCTGTGGATGCATTATTTAAGGTGTTGTATGCGTACTCTGCCCAGACAAGTTGATCGCTCCAAGTGGTTGGGTTCGAGGAGACCAGACAACGGAGCGTTCTCTCAAGCGTTTGATTAGTGTGTTCTGTCTGGCCATTGGTCTCTGGATGAAAACCTGACGACAGACTGGCAGAAGCACCCACCAGAGAACAGAATGCCTGCCAAAACCGGGAAGTGAATTGTGGGCCTGACACAATGTCTAGGGGAAGGCCATGGTGGCAAAAGACATGCTGGACCACAAGGCGGGCGGTCTCCAGGGCTGAAGGGAGCTTTGAGAGAGGGATAAAGTGGGCCCCCTTCAAGAATCGGTCTACTACCACCAGAATGACAGTGAACCCCTTTGAGGTGGGCAAGCCTGAAATAAAATCCAGGGCCACATGTGACCAAGGGCGATGGGGGATAGGCAGAGACTGGAGAAGACCAGCAGGGGGCTGTTGTGATGTCTTGTTTTGGGCACAAACCGTACAAGCAGCCACAAACTCTCCCACATCTCTTTCCATCCGAGGCCACCAGAATCTCCTTTTGAGGAAATCTATAGTACGACGAATTCCGTCATTGACTGGACGGTCAAATCGACGGGAGAGGGCATTGGGCTTCAGATTCTTCGAACCCGGGCGGTAGGATAAGGTGAAGTCAAACCTGTTGAAAAAGAGGGCACACCGAGCCTGACGAGGGTTTAAGCATTTGGCCTGCTGGATATAGGAAAGATTTTTATGGTCTGTCCAGACCAGAAACAGATGCTCAGAACCCTCAAGCCAGTGGCACCACTCTTCCAAGGCCAACTTTACTGCTAGAAGCTCCTTGTGCATTTTTCTCTCGCCGTCTCCTGCCAGCCGAGAGAAATTATGATGTAGGGAGCAAGGAGCTTCTAGCAGTAAGGTTGCATCCACAGGATTGTCTCCTTTTGAGTGTCAGTATGGTTATCAGCCACCGTTGTTCCCAGAACAGGAGAGAGATGTGAGGGTGCCTTCCGCTGCGCAGTACATCCAGCGATGTTGTGCTACCTGGAGGCGGGTCCGGACAGCTCTTCAACGCTCAGTGGCACTAAAGAAGAAGTATGCTGACCGGCGTCGCCGTCCTGCACCACAATATCAAGTTGGGCAGAAGGTTTGGCTCTCTACAAGGGATCTGCCCCTGCGGGTAGAGTCACGTAAATTAGCGCCACGCTTCATCGGCCTCTTCAAGATCATTCGGAGGATTAACCCCGTCACTGTTTGACTCCTGCTTCCCCGATCTATGAAGATTCACCCCACGTTTCATGTGTCTCGCCTCAAACCAGTCTGCTCTAGTCCGCTGGTGCCAGCAGTAAGGCCACCACCTCCGCCCCGGTTGGTAGGGGGCCAACCAGTCTATACTGTATGGCGCATCTTGAAAAGTCGTGGAGTGGGACGGGGCATGCAATACCTTGTAGACTGGGAGGGATATGGTCCGGAGGAGCGTGCCTGGGTCCCAGCTAGGGACATTTTGAACCCGGAACTTATTCGGGACTTTCGTCGCCACCACCCAGATGGTCCTGCTGGAACGTCAGGTGCCATTCCTTAGAGGGAGGGGTCCTGTAAGGACACACTCTCTGGCTTCTCACTGGGGTTGGTGACTGAATCACCTAAGTGCAGAGTCAGGTGTGTTTGTGGCTGATTGGCCTTGATTAAAGCCAGGTGTGGGAAGCTTATTTATACTCCTGGAATTCAGTGCTTTGTGCTGACTCATTATCTCACCTTCAGAGGTAGTGAGAGGTTCTCCCTGTGTTGTCGCTTGTTGTCTGTGTGTTCATAAACAAATAACTGTGTATTTGTGTCTATTGCTAAAATAATTTGGGGTGCTGGGTAGTTGATATACCCCAGCCTTTTGTGTTGAGTTTTAAGGCCTCCCTGGCAGCCTTTACTTTCGTGAATTGTTTCTGGGTCTCCCGGACAATTTAGTTTTGAGTCAGCTGCTTGGCAGCAGTGGTTTAGTTAATAATTTTCGGTGCATTAGTTAGAAGGGTGTTTTGGCTCTATACTATTTCATTGTTCCCCACCCCCCCTCCAATCTATCGCTTGCGATTTTTGTGGTTATCCTTCTTGGATAACTTTAAGACATCCCTGGGTCCAAACCTGTGTCCCACTTTCCTGACAGTAATAGTGGCCTTAGACAGTCAAACCCAGTCATCAGCCCTTTTTCCTTCAGCCCCGTTTAAAGGGGGATGACTAAATTGCACCAGTTTTTCCAGCAGTGCATTCTTTACATACTTTCACTCTGTCTATTCTTGGTGCTAATAATGTGTCAGTACAACTTATTAAAAAGGATTGCACTGTTGGAAGCAAACATGAAAAGTAATATAAATAGGCTGAAAACTCCTCCCTATCATGAGTGAATGTAAACAAGTTTGGAGCACATCGTCTTCTTAAAGGAACGGTCTAACTTCACACTAAATCCACTCGACAATCTGGAGACATTCATGTACTAAGACAACATCTGCAGGTTTTTAGAAGTGATTAAAAAAGACGTACTCACCTTTTTCTTTCCCAATTCCATCTTGTGTGCTTTGGTAAAACAGTGAGACAAACAGTAATAACCACGAGATCATTATAGTCCTCCTCACTGTGGCTGATTGTGGTCTGCGTTTGATTTGGTTGTTTTCAGCCTTTTCACCATAAAAATCCTCTGATTACACCTGAAAACTGTGTACATAAATATCAGTATACCTGCCAAAAGATACTCCAAGGACAAATTAGATAACTTAAAATTCTTACATGTGGGACTCTGGCTGGTTGCTTCTGATCCTGCACAGAGAATAAGTTTACTCTGACGTCTGTTGCTGAGAATCAAACAAGGGAAGAGTAACAGTATCAAGTTACAGAGGCTTAACTCCCTTCCAAAGAAGCCAATGATGCATGCTTACAAAATGCATTTGTGCTGGAGAGAGAGAGCGAGAGAGAGAGAGAGAGAGAGAGAGAGAGAGAAGGAGATGTTGTGAAATCCATGTGGACCTCAGAGCAGGAAGCAGAGGCAGCTTCTGGTAATCATGAGTCACTGTGACCAGATCAGACATGCAAGACCTGAACTCAGTGTTTTTATTCCTTAGTTTCTTGATGTGGTTGCTCTTTTTTTTTTCAGACGTAGAAGTCCTCTGAAGGTATTATTTTAATGACTCATGCAGCCAGCTGGAAAACACTCATTATCAGTCTCTCCTGAAAGCTTTCATCATGCAGACAAAGGAATTCTGGGATCCAGAAAGTTTTAAATAGAAGTCAAACAAGACGGGGTCAGAAAGCTGATAATGTTATAAAGAAACTAAAAGTTAAAATAATGGTTAAATACAGGATACCCTGCACCATGTGATGTGTGTACAGTATGACCGTCCTTCTTTTATAGATCAAGGATGAATTCATTTTTAATACGTTTTGGATTCATGTTGACTCATTTCACAGTAAGATTATTATATAAGCTCCCTTTCCACCAAGCGGTCCCGTTTCAGTACAGCTTGACACAACACATTTTGGTAAATTCAAAAAGGGAGAAGAACATGGCGCAGTAAACAAAGGGCCACGATGGAGGGCGTCCAGCATCTGGTGTTTCCTGCCTCCGCCTTAAAGGACTCTCTAGAAATCCACAGGATATTTAAACATGGCACGTTTTTTTGTCGCACAGGAAGTGATGATTCTTTCGACCAATCAATGGACTGCAGTTGGTCTAGCTCCACCCTTTAGGGCAGATCGGTACGCTTGGCACCCCAACAGAAAAAAGTAGTGTGGTACAGATCTGTTATTTTGGTACCAATCCAAACTTTTGACAGTGGAAACGCCAAACGGACCACTTGGTGAAAACAAGACTTTAATATGATTGTTTTTTATACTCCGCAACCCATAAACTGGAAAAGCAATACGGATTGATGGAGTGATTGATGGATGATGGATGGATAGAATGATGGATGGGTGATTGGATGGATGGATTGATGGATGGATGGATAGATTGATGGATTGATGGATGGATGGCTTCAAGCTTGAAAAAACTCGAAAAAACAGTCCAGACAGAACTTTCTCCACTTTAGGTAAATTTGATATAATAAAGAGGTAATGGTTTTAATTCAGCATTAAAGATTCTGGGACTATATGTTAAACATTTATACAAAAAATACTAAATCCGGGGTAGATGGACTCTTTGTTTTAATTTACAAGAAGTTCCTCCCCTCAGACTAAAACCTTTTTTTTTTTTTATCACACCTTGACCCAGTGCCAGGTACTGTTGTGACTCTGAGGAGCTCAAAGTCATAAGGCTTCATGCGAAATACCTGGGAATGGATCTAATCGTCTACAGCTGCGTGGTGATCTCATTGTGTGGAGACGGAGCAGCAGGAGAGGGAGACAGAGAGGGAGAAAAAGGAGAAATGAAAGGATGAGGTTTGAGAGTTCAGACTGAGAAGTGGGAATAAGAGTCGAGTGTCAGAGAGCGGGGGCTAGCTGTGACACAGACAGGAAGCTCTACGGGTCCTCAAAGGTTTGAGTAACACGCAGAAACCCCTCCCTACATGTGGATACAGCTGATACTTTCATACCAGTACACACACACACACACACACACACACACACACACACACACACAGCGCTGTGCTCCCCCGCTGGCTCTGCTGATCCCATCTCGTAACGCCTCTGAGTCTGAATAGAGTTTTAGTGAGCAGCCTGTTAGTTTTAGTTTCTACGTTTATTATGGGGGGGGGAAATGGCGCTGTTACCTTGAGAAAATAAATTAGCCTAAATAAGTGAAGATCTAGAGAAATAACTGAAATCAATCTTTATCAAGGAAATAATAAAATGTATTGATTCATGTCCGCTTGCAGCTTTTGTAACAATAAACCCATTTTTTACTTTAGTCCCCCGTGTAGCTGCCTATTTTGTCAAATTTCTAAAGACATTACAAGCAATATTTTCAGACTTGATGGTCTGTTATTTATGTTTTCCTAATTTGTCTGACTACTTAAAACCCTGCCCCATGTGAAAACAGCAAGAGTGTATCATGTCCTCTACTTTGTAGATGATAAACACTGCTGAACTGATGTGTCAGCTGTTGAGAAACTCCAAGAATTAATCACCTCCCGACCACAGATCGTGAAGCTGAGACATAAATAATATTTTTAAAAAGCCCTTTTTTCCCTTAAAGGGGTATTACACTTATTTGACCCATTAAAACCAGTTTGTTTGTTAGTTAAGATCCCCATTAGCTCCTGCACACACATTCCAGTTTAACTCTCAAAGTAGATGTTAGAATTATTCAGGCTTTCAATCGAGGATGAATTTATTTTACACCTAGTCTTAAAAGCTAAATCGTAAGGAGAATAATCAGAATTTTAAAATCACACAAACATTTGGAACAAGCAGACCAAGGGGTAAATTAAATATAAAGGTCGGGATATCCGTTTTTTTTTCTTTATGAATCAGTCTCCGAGAGCCCTGAGAGCTTCATGAATCTTTTAATGGATGCAACCTTCACACATTTAGAGCCAAACATGACAAAAAAAACTAGAGTTTGATTTTCAAAAAGTCAGAGAGGAAGTGTTGGACAGTTTGTACAACTAGACCTCACATGCTCTGTGTTATTATGCAATTTCCTCTCAAGTGTCATCAGGTCAAACTCTACATTCACTCATTGAACCTCCTTCTGAAACCCGCTGTGTGAAACATATTTTACACAACGTGCTGAGCTGCACACTGGCCAACACAAGTCGCTCTGGTCAATCAGACATCTCTCTCTCTTTGAGGAAGATTCAGTGATTTTGCAGCTTAAAAATGTTTTTAAAAAATTAATCTCAACAAAAATTAGCAGCTTGGCACTTTCAAAAACTATATAATATCATCATCATCATCATCATCATCATCATGTCATACATGTCACTTTAAAACAAAAACTATCCTATTAGAAGGATTTGATTGAGATTCTGTAGACTCCCAGTGGTTGTATGAAAAAAAAAAAACAGCAATCGAGAAACCAACACTACAGAGCCCACTTGGTGTCGTACAGTCCAGATTGTACATATGAAAGGTGAATTCAGAGCTCAAAGATGAATACATTAATTCAATACAATGTTACTATTCACTTAGTAAACGCTTGTATCCAAAGCGACGTACATCAGAGAGTAAGTATAACACTAAACCACCACCGAAGCAGCAGGAGCAATGCGGGGTAAAGTGTCTTGCCCAAGGACACGTCGGACATGTTGCTCAGCTGGGGATCGAACCCTTGAAAGAGGCGACAACTCTACCAACTGAGCCACAGCCGCCTTGTGAGGGGTATGGATTTAGCATGTCCATGTGGCCATACAGTATGTGCACAGGTAGAATTAAAAACTTACAAGAAGCTATAAAAAAAAAAAGCCACCAGGAAAGAAATGAGACTTCTGATGCATCCCTTTAGAACAAAGTCTGATTTATACTTCTGCGTCCAATCTACCCTGTAGGTTCAAGTAGCCTCGTACCCTGCAGGAGCCTGACATGCACCACCTCAAAAATGTTACTAAGTGAAGAAGCAACGCAGACTGCAAGCCCTGTGATTGGTCCACTGGGGTAGCAGCGTATTGTCTACGGTCATATAGTGGTGTACTCTGGTTTGGGATAAATGACTGTGGACGATGAATTCCCCCGAACATATCTGAATTTCCTCACCCAGGTCTCTCAGTGGCCGAACAAGCGCTAAAAGTTCCCTCGGCCTCTCCCTCAACTGATTCAGCGCAACTGATCTCCTCCGATGCCTCCTCTCTTTTCTTCTTCGCAGTTATTAGAGTATAATCAACTGTTGCTCCGTATCTAAAAGCTCTAACATAATACTCTGTTTTGGTTGCCATGGTTTCCTGTACACAAACAAGCAGAGAATGTTGCAGGACCGCAAACTGGGGATACAGCGAGCACAGAAACCGTGCTTCCAACAGTTACGAGTAGAGTGGTAGAGTGGACGCAGAAGTATGAATTGGGTTTAAAAGTGGAGGGATGGAGGGGTTGGATCGATACAATCTAGTTCAAAATGTAAACTTTGTACAAGATAAATGACTGTGTAAGAGCGTCACAAATACATTTTTACTGCATCTGTTGTCTCCTCACGGTTCTGCAGCATTCTCACTGGATGCAACGACATGATTTCAAAGGGCAGCCAGAGGACAGAGGGGCGCTTTAGGACCAGACCAAGACTTTAATAATCAGTGAGTAATGCTGTTTCCACACATGCACAAAACATCTGAAAATGTACAGAAGTTTCAGTGTGAGCTGCATGTGTGAACGCAAACAGACAGATTGTTCAACCTGAAATTACCCCGACTGCTTCCTGCTGGTCCCTCTAGTAAAGTTTCCACAAGAAGTCGTGGTGAGCCGATTTGAACGCAGCCAGAAATATTCCGTCCCTATGCAAATCAAATTACATGTAGCATTGATATAGAGCCAAAAAACATCAAAAAGCAGTGATCCTCTCTGATTCCTGCAGCGCCTTTTAACGCCTTGCCCACCTCCAAACTGCACGCTGTGAAGGATATGTGTGAATAAGCAACTCAGGAAGACTTAACAGGCAGACAGTTTGAACTTTTCTCAAAAGGGGTGCATGTGTGAACACAGCTTTAGTGTACAAATTTTCAATTATCTGGAATCGTTTTAAAATCCAGATGCTTGACTTTTAAGTTTCCGACAGAGAGTTTATTAATCATAAATATGGTTTATTTAAAGTCTGTACAAACAGCAGAAACTACAGCGTGACCTCAGATGGACTCAGTGCGTCAACCTGCAACTCAAAATGATCATTCTTAAGTTATTTCAGAACGTCAGCCATGTTAACCTTAACAAAGCAAAATGTTCCCTAATGCAGCATCGAGAGAGAATATAAGAAAACATTGATGCTCATGAGTATTATGATATTTTTGGTTACACTGTAAACTGCGTCTTCATTTAGAAGATTGTATTTCTTAATACTTTAACAGTTTTCCTAAAATTAGATCACAACATTTATATTCTTCAACAGTTAAGTGATTTAAGTGGTTCAACCCTGATTGGTGATATGTTTCTTGACTTGACATAGCCCTGTTTTAAGTTTATTTTGAAACAATGGAGATGTAAACTTGGAGGTTCAAACCAGATTCTTGCTCCACAAACAGTTCTTGATAATAGAATTAAATGAGCGCTGGATGCGGTCTCATTGGACGATATTTTGACCGTAAATTATTGATCATTATTGATCGATGCAGGCGTGTGCTCTGCACCACAGGAGAATCAGTGAACATCATTTAAAGTGCACGAGGATCAATAACACAAAGACATAAGACAAAGAAAACTGATGCAGTGAAGTTTGGTTGTTGTACGGCAGGTGTCACATGTCAACTTATGCTGGGATGCGCTCATGTTAACACACGCACAAAACTCCTAAAAAGTTGCATGAACTTGAATTTTGCAAACAGCCAAAATGTTGAGAGTTTTTCCCGCCAGCCCCCCTGACAAAACGTCCTTGTGAAATCAGGGTGGACCAATGCGTAGACATATTAGAATACATTTAGTGATCTTTGTGTAGGTAATGAAACTGCTTCTTCCTCTTTTCTGATCGTCAGTATGTTCTCTTCTGCTTTTTCCTTTAAACTGTGATACATCCAAATGAATGTAGGCTCATGTCTTGCGTCCTGAGAATCCTATCTGACTGGGAAAACTTCCCGCTGTGTGAACAACTCAGAACGATTTAAGTGCATGTGTGAAAACAACTTTAGTGAATAACACCAGATTACTTCCTTTTCAAAACACCTTGTAAACGACTTAAAATAAAAGTAGTTTTAAAACCCACTGCAACGAGAGAACAGCCTGAAGTGCAAACTGAATAAGTAATGGACTTTCACTTTCAGAGCTCGCTTGCATGATGATAGAGTAGACATTGATTCCTCCTCTAGAGAGCAGAAATAACCTGCAGCAGACTGTTTTCTAAGTCCAACAAATATGCATCTACTGCAGCTGATGTATTCTTGTTTAGACGGCTCTTTGTGCGGTAGAATTATAAAATGATTTTCTGTGAAATAAAGACGTTTATGAAATTAGATGTTCTTGCACGCCTGGCAGGAAGGGGCTGTCGATGTCACTAAGCGGGGGATTTAATTCTGGGAAATTAAATGAGCCTTTAACCTCTTCTTTTGTTGAGTACGATCACTTCCTTGTTGGTAAAAGGAGAAAGCATGAGGGTAAAACGTTGGGCTTCCTGATGAACAAAACTGGATTCAAATAATTCTTTAAATGCAGCGGTTCATTTAAGAAACCTAAGTTGTGTTTTTAAACATTCTATAAATGTTAATTTAGCCGCTGTAATAAATATTTAACTGACAGGCCTCGTGGTCTAAAGGCCGGCTTGGTGTGTGATTTATTTACATGAATAAAAACATTAAAAACACCTCTCCTCCCTCTGATTGTGTCACACCCTGCTGAGTTCTGACTCATCTGTGCGGTCAGAGGTCGCTGATGTCTGGAGGACTTTCACAGTTTAGCTCGTGGCGTTTGATCCAGCAGAATCCTCAAGTCCAGCAGAGCGTCCTCCACGGCCTGAGCCAGCTGTGCGGTGCTCGTTTCTTTACAGGTGTTAAAAGACGACACGGCGAAGTTGATGTGGTCCTTCATGGGATTGTAGCAGACGCCGTATCCGTTCTGCACGACGGGGCCGAAACACATGACGCAGTCGGCTTTAGCGGGTACCTGAAGGATAAAAACGGAGCGGTTAGATGGCAGACAGTTCAGGCTAAAGGGTAAAAACCTTCTACTACATAAGGCCTGCTCGTACCTGACTCGTAGACAGCTGGTAGTGTAAGGCTTTGGCGTAGGCGGGGTCTTTGAAGAGCTCAGGCACAGACAGGTTTTCTTCCAAAGCCTGCAGCTTGAGGCCCAGCAGGTGTCGGTCTATGGCCTGACCACTGATCGCCTGCAGGGGGAACATTTTTACATTATTTGTGTAATGTCACAAGATATAAGCTGCAAGAAAATAATGCTTACATTATTCTCAACGTATTATTTTCATTCATTCATATTTGCATTTGAGGCACAAGTTCATTCACAGTGACTATCATAGCAGAAAGCAGAAAGCATCATGAGAACATGGAAAGTGTTCTCCTGACAGTCAAAAAGTTGAGTCATGTCACTGACTGTGGACGCCATCTTTTCTACTAGTTGAGTAAAATTGAAGTCCTAGCCAACCCATATTGAGTCATTTATTGTTTAAATAACCAAAACACGCTCCTGCAAACTCTCTGAATTGCACAAATACATTCCCAATGTGTAATTTAGACAGCGTTTTCTCTGTTTTACACAGAGCAGCTTCAGGTTAAGCATATGACTGATGATCTGTAGATTCTTTTTTTAAAGCTTCAGTAAGTTTGGATACAATCGATCGTTAAAAATGGAGATTGAATCGTTTTAAAATGTGGTATAGAAAGGTATCAGTGTTTTATAAAACAGAGACCTCACAGCTGAAGTTATTTTTTAACCATAAGGAAAATAGTATGTTTCTTAGAATGCAGCAGAAGAATCAAACTTTAGTGAAACATGGAGAACTATCAGCCACAGGATGATGTATGTTGGTTTGAGTACAAAACAAATTGTGTGTTTATGGTGATAAAAGGAAGATGGATTAAGTTAAACAAAAATCATAATAATAACATAGAATAAAACCAGACTAATCCTCTCTCCTCTGCAGACGCTGTTTGTACTCACCATGTTGGTGTACGACCTGTGTGCGGTCACAGCTTTCACCATCAGATCAACCTTCTCTGTGTTCTGTGACGAGCAGGAACAAACAGGACTATTAAGTTCAGCATTTAACGTTCAAATCTATTTGAAATGTTGACTTGAAACTTTATGAGAAACACTGAAATTCTACGACGTTCAAAATCCTCAGAACACATCATCACTTTCGCTCCATCTCTGTTTCTATTTGATTGTGTCACAAGGCTCTGTTCTGCTCAGTATGACACACTGGAGCACACTGGTTGAACAATAAAAGCCAATGGTTACAATGTCAGACAGTTTGAGTTGTAATCTCTAAACTTTTCCCTCTGATCAGACCTGTTTGTTTGGATCATCGAAAGCTTTGACGAAAGCGGCCGAGGCGTTGGAGGCCGATCTGATCGTGTCCGTTCGACCGAGTCTGAACATCCGCAGGGAGGCGCTTTCATATGTGGCACAGCAGCGCTGATACATCCTGCAGACACACGAGGAGAGAGGCGATGTGAGTCATCAGGGTGAAGACAAATAAAGCAGCTCAGAGAAAAAAAAAGTTTGCTCCAGAGGCTTTTCTCAGTCAGTTTGGTCTGAGCAGCAGGGGGCAGAGGACAGAAACATGCAACAGGATCTCACCTGTAGTAAGCCAGTTGTAGAGCTACCTGGATGAACGCATCCGGACTCATCTTGTGCGACTTCGGAACCTCTTTCCCAAAGTGTCCAAACACGGTGACCCTCATATCCAGGTCGTCTGCCAGGCTGTGGAGGGGCGAGACGAGGAGCAAAGTGAGACCGGGTCAAAGTACGACAACATCAAAAATAAATGTAAATAAATACTTAATACACTTCTGTCGCTTTAATATCCACCCTCACATGTTCATGTTGTGTTTGGCTTCCTCGATGTCCTTCTTGATCTCCGGCGTGATGTTGAAGTGAAGTTTCTGGGGCATGGGCAGAGGCACCATGGGAGATCGAGTCATCTCTGGTTTCCCTCTGTGAGCAGCAACATGAGAGGAAAAGAAGATACTTAAAACAAGGTAGGAATAAAAAACAGAAATATCCATGTAGTTTCCTGATTGTGATGCTTGGAGCGCATTTCTGTATATTTGTTGCTGACCTTTTAAAGAATCAAAAAGAAGGAGAAATGTAAAATGTTCCACGGTAGAGACAAAATCCTCTGTGACCTACTTACGTGTACTCTACAACGTGGTCGATCAAGGCCACTATGGGGGGGCCCTCAGCTGGAGCGTGCTCGTAGTTCGCTCCACACGTCCCGTCCTCTCCAACAATAAACTGAAACACAAACCAAACTATTTAGTTTGTAAGTTATCATCATAGTAATGTTATTTACATAAAGAGTTTGATGGTTTTATTAGAAGTGTCATTGACCTCGAGTCCTTGATGAGAGGTTAAAGTCATGTATGGAGTTTTTGTTAACAAGTTAATGTAATCAAACTGAATAAATAAATGCTTCTAAATGATAGATCTTCTGCACACTTTCCTTCAAAACCCTGACCCTCATTTATGAATTGTCCCTGCTTACACTTCATTTACTTTGCTTGTTTTAAACTGGTATGTTTTGGGGGACAGTTTTTCAAAAATTGGAACCGAAATGAAGAAAATGTTTTGATTGAAGGTGAGATAAACAGACAGAACTCTGAGTGGTCACTTTATTCCTGGGAAGACCTTTCATTCCTCCGAACACTATCGAACACAGAGCAGCTCTGCAGGAAATGTTCTGATTGTAACTTATGGAATGCTTTTTCTCACCCAATTTATGAAAGATTTTTGTGAAAAAACAAGCCTGACTTTCAGACATCTACTACTTATTTTGCTTCATGAAACAGCTTTTGCTTGACATGGAACTACTGTAGAGATGTTTCAGTGCATGTAGACTTTCCAGGTCTCAAGATTATATGCAAAAAGTTAGAATGTGAAGAAACACACTGTACGTATGAATATATGAAAACTCTGACAGAACTACAGTCTAAGGCTGCAGAGAGAAATTGTATTATAGATGAAAGCGTTAGAAAACATGAACAAGGGGCACAGATGGCCTAGCAATTAGGGCGCACCCCATGTACAGAGGCTTTAGTCCTCCAAGTAGATGGCCTGGGTTAAAGTCCGACCTTTGGCTCTTTTCCCCACATCCAACTCACTTCCTGATTTCCTACTCAAGCCACTGTCCAATCATATAAATCGTCATTAGGACTAACAGCCGTTGGAGATATGCCTACATAAAACTGCACTTTATCTTAGGAACGTGTGTGTGTGTGTGTGTGTGGGTCACCTGAAGTGTCTTGTCAAACCAGCGGTTGCCGCTGTTCAACTGACTCCCTCCTCCGTGCAACATCTGGACTGCAGCCGAGCTTCTGCGCGTCTCGTCGGACACTCGAGGCATCGCCCCGTCCAAACACAGCGTGAAGATGCTCCTCTGGATGGCTGACACCGACTTCTTGTTGGTTTTATCTGCACAAATACGCACATACAAAGTACGCACATTCACACCCAGTAAGTATGACGTAATTATGTGTTAACAGTTTAAAATACAGAAAACAAAAACATGTTCACATTCTACTTTTTTGTACATTTTCTCGGGTCTAAATGACTAAAAGGTGTAAAAAGGTTTTTAGAAATGGTCTGATAGTGTCAGTCAGCAGCTTTCAAACTTCTGCGATAGCTGCAACTTAATGTCCCCTTCTTTGTTCCTGCAGGCTCTGATTGTTACTCAAAGTGTCTTACAGAAAGGATCCCTGCAGATACAGAGCTTTTTGTTAGAGAGGGAGATGATTTTTAACCAGAACCTGACATCAGATATCTGTATTCCGAGACACCAGACCCCATAGACAAAAAAAAGGAGTTTCACTTAAGTCTTTGTTGACTCAATCTGCTGCTTCCTGGGGTTGTTAGTTTGTGTTACTGTGTTACACAAATACAGTATTGACTCTGAACTAACTCTTTAAACATGATAGTCACACAGAACACAAACAGACTAACCGATAGAGGAAGAAGTGGATAGCAAACTCCCTTGATCTTCAAGCTTAAAAAACTATTTTTGTCAAAGGAGTCTGGTAGTTTCAAAGACAGATTAGTATCAGCTGTTTCAGGTTAGAAAAGGTGACTGTACCTTTAAGAAAAACAAGAACTTTAAGTGGACATACTCTGCATTGTAAACCATAGGGGCAGATGCACCCAATCAGCCATTACAGC
The DNA here is from genome assembly GCF_963584025.1 of Labrus mixtus. NCBI lineage: Eukaryota > Metazoa > Chordata > Actinopteri > Labriformes > Labridae > Labrus > Labrus mixtus. The sequence goes on along the minus strand of NC_083628.1, from coordinate 19,434,667 downwards.
TTTGAATTCTTCTGCAGTAATAATCCCCCTGACTTGTGGCCCCCATGCTTGCTGCTTTTCAGCTTTTAGTGAAACTCCAGCGTCCACTGAGTTCACCTTTAATGAGGTTGAGGTAGGCTTTGCCCCACGAGTCCCGATGCTGCGTGGTGAGGATGCCGATGGGCTCCATGTTGGTCTGCTCAGAGGAGCTGCAGATCCTCTCCAGCTGAACACAGAGCTGATCCGACGTCAGAGGAGTCCCGTCGCTGTTGTACACGTCCAACACAAAGAACTGATCCAGGACGAGGGGAGACAAGATCGTTACTTCAACTTTACAGGGCAGTTTGGTGTAAGAACAACTTTAACTCTAAGTGCTAAAGCTGTAGCTTGTTTATGTTGTTTCAAGAGTTGAATTTGAGTATTTTCTCCAGATGCAGGTGTGGGACTGCTCACCTGAAAGTTGTGGACCACAGTGATGTGTTTGGGGGGTCTGGAGCTCTTGGAGTGGTTCACCACAGAGTCCTTCTGAAGCCCAGGGATACGGCAGGACGACAGCACCTCATAGTACTGATTCATGCACAGGGGCTTCCCTCCAAGATACTCAATCGGTAACGTTTCACTGCAAACAGACGTAAAGAAGTATTTGAGTTGATTCTGCAGGACGAGGGGTTCAATATGTTCACAATATTCATCTGAAAGTTGAAACAATTCTCCATGAGATGAGCTTGTTTTTCTGTTGTTGTTGGTTTAACACAGAAACCATAAAGAAGAATGGGTCACGAGAGAACATCATGACCTCAGCACTCACTTGTCAATCATTGTCTTAAAGTCCAAAACACCCGCTATCAGTTTGGCAGCAAACCTAAAGAGCGAGAGAGAACATATTTTACATTAATTCAAATATTAACTTCAATGAACATTTTCTTATGTTGGTTACACTAAAGGAATACACTTATAGATGTAAACAATTTTTAAATCTAAAAAGGAACAATTGATTATTGATTGAAACGTGGTAATGTCAGGACATGACTCCTTTACATTGTTTTCATGTTTTCTTAAATTAAAGCAAATATTAAGAACAAAGAGCGATCTAAAAGACACCTAATGAACATTGCAGAGGGAAGCAGAAGTTAAACTTTCATAACTTAGCAACATTGAGTGGTGGTGAGAAGCATTCTAAAAAAGGGGGTTGTGGTAGATGTCAGTGGTGGACACAGGCCCTGACATAGAAACTGTGAGTTATAGCTTATCTGCACTCATTGATGTTTGTTTAGTTATCGCAGTATTGAACAATGCGGTTGCACATTGCATATTTTTCTCACATCGTTCAGGACTAATTGCATCGTATGCCAGCTTTGGTGGAGAACGTTGACGTTTATTTACTGCACGGTGCATAGACTGTATGCAGGGGACTGCTACGATCTCCGTCTTACCCCAGGAGACACCCCGCCCTCCCCTCCCGTCTGACAGGGATAGTCTCCCACTGTGAGGTGCATGTGTGAACAACCAGGTCAGGAGAATATCTGGAACAGTCCTCCTGAAATTATCAAGATATTTTCAGGAGTGCAGATGTGAAAACGGCTCAAGTCTCTCTCATCTTCTCAGTTCAACTCATTCTCTTTTTTAGAGATTTCTTCACAGATAGCTACGTCGATGCTTTGCAGGAAGGAAACGAGCTTGTAATTTAAAGTGCAAACTAAAAACTGCGTACTTGAAAGCGGTTCACATTTAACTCTGCTGTCTGATAGGCTGCAAGATCTATCCTATCCAACAAAACATGTCCAAAGTTTATCATGGCTATCTACATCAATTTTATCACAATCCCTTATCAAGATCTTTTTATTGCATCGCTCATGAAGTTGCTGTATTTCTTGGCAGAACACTTGCTGCCTTTGTGTGTGTGTGTGTGATCACCTTATTTGTCCCTGCTTGTCCCTGAAGTTCATGCGAGGTAGGACCAGACCGGGACTTGAATGAACCACCACTGGAAGGCGGTACGTGAGGTAAGCAACCTGCACCCACCACTCTGACAGCTACAAAGACACAAGAAGCATCAACGTCACAGTCAGTGAAGTGACAACAAGACAAGAAACCAAGAAAAGTAAAGTTAATTTAGAGACAATGCGTCAAATTTCAGGTACATCTTAACAGTACCAGAGCAGACACATTGCATCTCACATGATTTCCATATTCCCACAACAAGATATGGTTTTAATACAAATTGTCTCACCCAGTTGTTGGTGCTGCTCGCCCTCTTCTCCAGGCCGCTCTGCAGCCTCTCTCCGACCCCTCCTGCTTTCTGAAAGTCGTCCAGCAGCTCTTTGGTGTGTTTCAGCTCGTCCACCTCCACGATGGGCTCCAGAGCGGTGATGTAGCGCTCGCAGGTCTGCTGCAGAGGGGGGATGGGCAAAGAGGGCAGACCCTTCTGGTGGGTCAGGTATCTGCCAGAGACCCGAGTCGCTGATACGGGCTTCACCAAGTGGCATGGCTTCATTAAAGCACAGGGTTTCGCCATCCCCACCTTCACCTGAGACACATTCAATACATGTTGTTGAGGTCAAAGTGTGTTGGTATTTCTCACGCTGTTGAAAATAACTGTGCAACAATTACATATTAAGTATCAGTACTTTTTAAGTATCTTTCATCCATTAAAACTCTCCTCAAACTCAATTTGTACAAATTATTTTATCATAACAAGAAGCACAATATAAAATATATAGCTATATATTTTTCGGATTTATTGTAATGACCGAATTTCCCCCTGAGATTAATAAAGTATTTCTGATTCTGATATCAGTTGTAGGAATGTTGTGACAGATATGGCCTGTAGAGGGCAGTCTGCTCTCATTTCAAACTTCAGTACTTCATGAAAAATATGGCAACTAAAGTACAAAGTCAAAACAAATATCAAAAGAAAATACTCAGAGGCCATTTTCAAAAGCTCCCAGTTAACATATTGCATTTATCTAACACTCAGCAACTCAAAGAAACAGATCCATAGTAACATAGAAAAAGCTACCTTAACTAGTCAAATATATTGCAAACATTAACTGTTTCCACTGCTTTTACTTTTTTTGCAGAGGAAATTATTTCTCATCAAAACAAAGGATTGCAGGGCGCCTGTGGTCTAGTGGTTAGTGTGCACGCCCCATGTATGAAGGCTATAGTCCCTGACGCGGGCGGCCCAGGTTCAAATCCGACCTGTGGCTCCTTTCCCACATGTCATTCCCCAAATTATCTCTCCCCATTTCTGACTATATCCACTGTCCTGTCTCTACAAAAAATAAAACAACAACCAAGGATTGCAGTTTTGTGTTTGGTAATTTACATTTATGTACGGGGAACTTGGCAAGAAACAAGAAGAACAGATTGGTGATAGCTATTTCTGTATTTCTTTAAGATCTTATTTTGTGTATTTTAAGAATCTTTAATTCTTATTTGCCACATGCTCATACATCAACTTTTATTATTAGACTCAAGGTCCATTTTAAAAGACATACAATACAAAAAATAGACAACACATATACATTAGAATAAAAACATTCCCGCCTCTTATAAAAGGTACTTTTACCAATGTCTCCAAAGGTATGACTGGTAGCGTACTGCACTATAACTTGGGTTCGACAGCAGCATTATAATTACATTCTTTGAGTCATTCAAGCGACCGATAAATCTGTACATAAGGTTCCTCAATGAAGCTTGTAAGGTGTTAACTCCTGCATTCACAAATAGCTCACTTGCGCTACTCCACCTTGGCTTTTTAAGTAAGATCCTAAAACAATCATTGTAAGCAACCTGAAGTCTGTGCATACTTGATACAGATGTGCAGGGAAATATAATGACTGTTCCTCAAGGCCATGCAATAAACAATCAAACATTACAGTAAAATGTAGAAATATAAGACATAAAAAAAGAAATACATTTAAATATACAAAAGGAAGAACATATGAAGGTTATTAAAGTGAGGAGTCTCAAGTGTCCAAGGTGTCAAAGTGTCATGTGCAGTGTGAATGTGTGGCTCTTAATGGATTGATTAAGTGATTTTTCTAAATTTCATATTTAAATGTCTTTTTTTCCCCTAGTTGTGATGCTTTTGATGTCTTGTGTGCAGCACTTTGAATTGCCTTGTTGCTGAAATGTGCTATAGAAATAAACATCCTCATCTGTACGGATATAAAATAAAGCAGTCAAATATAATGTTCTTATAGTAAACAAATGTTTATGACTATATTATTGTTTACATCTTTCCACAATTAGATCATTTACATCCTGTTCCCCTTTCCCCATGTTATAAATGTTGTACTTGTTTGTTATTATTTACAATCTGTTTGTTATGTATCGCTTCTGTTTTAAATAAAGTTGGTTTAAAAAACAGTTCAATTAAGTTAACCTTATGTCATTTATCTCTCTCTCTCTCTTATCAAATTTAAACCGTAATTCCTTTTCAAAAATACTAAAGGTTATGACAGGGTACATTAGAGTCTCCGTCAGGTGTCTTTTAATGATATTAACCTGATAAAACACCTGAAAACACCTGATAACCTTTGACACAGTTCTGGTCGCTGGCGAGGCTACAGCCGGTCATGACCACAGTTAGCTTACTCTGCTCAGTTAGCTCAGCCGCTCGCTTTCTTCAACACGCAGCTACAGAAACGACAAACAGCTGAATAAAGTAACCGGTTCTGTGAACTTCAAGACCTTCCGCTAAAGTTGGATGCAAGCCAGCCACTTAAAAACAATCATAAGTCTCCACAAAGCTTCGTTACTCACCATAGTTCTGCTGCAAATGCCCCACATTCTGTATTCACAACAACGCCCCCCAACTCTGGACCGTCACAGCTCAAAGTCTACCTCAGCACAAAACAGACACGACCAGACTCAAGACTCAAGACTCAAGACTCAAGATCACGGTGTGACAACACTGGACAGGTTGTTAAGTGTCTCTGACGGACAGTCTGTGGTTATGATGACAGCTCTCAGGTCAGCTGCAGGACACAAGAGAAGTCACAGCTGTGAATCATAGACTGTAAATATTAATTGACAGCTGTCATAAAGAGGGATGAAGTGTGACCTGTTGATGAAGTGTTTTCTCCCCTTTTTTAAAAGTTATTAGAATAGACTGTAAATAAGAAACTGTTAAATATATTGATAACTACGGTGGCCGGGAAGTGCAAAACAAAAACAATGTTTGAAACACTTTTACAAAGCTTGAGACAAATTAACATTTAGGAAAGCATACTAACATATAGTATGCAGTATGAACTGATTACTGCATACTACGCTTGACAGTAGTATTCAGTACTTTTATGTTTGCATGTTCACACATATGTTTGTAAATGTATTTATATATCTGCTTAGGCTTACATGTCTAATTTGTGTAAACGCTGCATGCAAAAAAAAATATTTCTTATACGCACAAACATGTAATTATTATTTTATGAAAAGCACTTTTCCTGGAGTCTGAAATGTGTTATATAAATAATTTTGCCTTGACTAAAAACAAGATGATGTATTTTACTTGGCGTGTTGTTTATTTTTAGAACAGCAGGTGGCAGTAAGGAGCCACGGAGGTTCGAAATGTGGTTTTAAAAAACCCGCGAAGAAGAGCGTCAGCCGGAAACATGGCGGAAACAGAGCAGCAGTCAGGTAAAGCACAGCTGAATGTTTTCTGCTCAGCACTTGCTGGTTCTGTTTCACTTTTAATCTCGTTTTTTAAAGCACTCGTAATGTTTAGCACCACACAGTCATATGAGAAATGTTACGAGTTTATTTTAATGTTTCATAGCAACGCCCAGAAGAAGAGTCGCCGCTGCCCTCCTGCGAAGCTAACCATGTTTATTTTGGATAACTTCAGATGCTTTTGGGCGGGCTTGTTTGTTTACTTGTATGCAAACTTTAATTTGCACTCTGTTGTTTTAAGCAGATGTCGTTAAATGCTTTAAAATCCCTCATACATTTGTTTTAATATACGTGATTCATCAGCTAGCACTTAGTGAGGATTGTCAGGACACAGTTTGAACTTAAATGCTTTTTGAATACTTTACTAGAAACATTAACTTCTATTTATGGGTTAATTGAATCAAGCTTTTACTCTTTTATAGAAAGTCTATGATTCAAACAGAGTAGACTGGTGTGTTCACAAACACCCATATTAAAGGGATACTGTAAGTATATTTAATAAAAGATATTAATCTAAAGTGATGCTACAGAGACAGAGGGGTTCTGCATGTGAGCCCCTCAAGTGCTTCAAATACTATGTTCTGTTTTTAATTTCCCCAAGTTTCTAGGCTTGTAAACAGTTTTTAATACTGGTGCTTTGTATTAGATTAAGACTTTACTGATATAAAATGCATATGATTTAGTCTGTTGTTGAAAAACAAAGTATATCTACTCTGGAAATATCTCAGGATAGTTGTCTTAAATAAGCTTGCATTGATATTAAGATTGAAGTGTCTTTCACCTTCTGTAGGATCTGCTCCTGAGGATGAAGCAGTCGAAGACACCGCTTGTGACGCCTACATGATACCCAAGAAAGAAATCAGCATGGTGCCTGACATGGGGAAGTGGAAGAGATCTCAGGTAGGTGGCTGCCTGCAACACACAACGCAATGACAAAATGAAAAACATGATGACAATAGAAAAAAACAACAGTGACTCAGTGTGATGAAGCCAATTGTGTGTCTTGCAGTAAAATAGTGATTTTTGAATTGGGTTAATGTCTTAAGAACAAAAAGGGTTCAAAACATCTGCAGTTGTAGGCTTTGATCTTACCTGTAGTTTATCTCCTCGAGTTGTGACGATGTTTTCTGAGTATTTATGGTTTGCAAAAGTCAGAATTTCTGACTGAGTTTAAGAAAAAGATACTAAAGACCCCGGTAAAGTCTGATGAAGTGTGGTGGGTTATTTATACAGCACCTTTGAAAAATCAGATGTTTACAAAGTGCTTTGACAGACAAAGAAAAGACATAAACTCAGAGCAGATATCACCAGTCAGGATGATAACAATACTAATCATTATACGATTTATTTGTAGCGCACTTTTCATTTAAAACAAGTGTGACAGAATGAAGATAATATGATCAGGATTAAAACAGGCAATAACATGAGTTTTAAAAACAAGTGAGAGCAGGCAGGAATGAAGAAACATGAGGATAAAGTCGAGGAAGCAGAACACGAAGAAGGATGAGAAGTAAAAACAAGAAAAAGGGTCAGTCAGTAATTGACAGATATGACAGAAGTTGTCCATCACATTTATTGTGACCAGGGTAAAGAAATCAGTATCTCTAAATGTGATCACATTGTTTGTTGTTTTGCTCAGCGTTTTTCTGAACACACTTTGACATATTTGTCCTTGTTGCAGGCGTACGCTGACTACATGGGCTTCATTCTGACGCTGAACGAAGGTGTGAAGGGGAAGAAGCTCACGTGTGAATATAAAGTGTCAGAGGTACGTCGCCAGTCCTATCAGTGGCTTTCTTAGGAATATAAAAGTGGTAATTGTTGTTTTAAAATAAAGAAAAACAACACTCACATGTCACTGTTGTTGTTTTTTTGACAGGCATTAAGCTTTCAGTTTCTCAACATGAACTCACTCTAAGACATTTTGCTTTCCAAGACAAAACATCTGATGCTGATGGCCTCTGTCATTGTTTATGTGATTCTTCTTGTTATTTATAGGTTTCTTCTTGTTGTTTATATGTTTCTCCCCGTGTTGGGTTCTTGTGTATACCTGTGTACCAGCTGTGCAAAGCTGTGACAACAAATCTCCCCCTGGAGAACAATAAAGTATTGTACACTATATGGTGGACATCCTACAGATGATGTTGGTCTGTTTTATCTGAGACTGATTGAAGAGGTCAGGTATTCTGTGGCAGATCCTGAGCAGTCGTAGACTTTTATATGATTACTCTGAAGATGATATTACACCCAAAAGGCCAAAAAACAAAACAAAAGGCAGCTGTGAACGGATTTTACTGCCCGTGTCAAGCAGCCAGCATAAAGAGCTACACAAAGTCATACACAGCACAATAACTCAGGGCATGATATGTGGCCAAAGACTCTGTTATTCTTCAATGGTAGGTGAGTGTTTCTAATGAGGAAGAAACATATAAGGATGTTTATAATGCATCAGGGTGCCTCAGGTTTTCACTTTAGACGGCCAAATTTTCACCTTGAACTTTGTGAATAACCTGGACAGTCTTTTTTTCTTTATTTGCAATTTGACCTCTGTCCCTTATCCTTGAAAAGCACCTGATTTTTTATTTTACCCTGTGCAGCACTCGCCTCGTTTTATTTTCTCTGATCAATCATCTTGAAAAAGATCAGTCCCAATCTCAAGCATCAAGAAACTTCAAGTAAACAAACTTTATTTCAACAATTTATACTCTCAGGCTCCAATACTGGATGATGGTAAACTTTCAAATTGATACAAAGTCATGGCGTGATAATGAGAATCAGTTCTGCTGTTTTCTCTGTTGTCTCGATGTTTTGCAGACGATAGAAAAGTTACTCGAGCTTTTGGAGACTCTGGATCGATGGATAAACGAGACGCCTCCTGTGGACCAGCCGTCACGCTTTGGAAACAAGGCCTACAGAAGCTGGTACGCCAAGCTGGACCAGGTTAGGACACGCACACACACAAACACTAACACTCAAACATTGAACTGGTTTTCAGATGTGTGATGCAGAATACGGATTAAATATTGGTGTTGATTTTAGACAATGCGATAGTGAGAATAAATAATATGTGCCAGTTAAAAATAATTTCGTAAAAGAAATGTAAACGTCTCAGGTCATCACATAATCACTGAAGCTTCTGATCAGTGCAATCACACGGCTGTTAAATCTGTCATTATTTTAATTTTAAAAAAGTACATACAACTAGAGGCCTATCAATGTGTTGAAGCATTGTCTGTGTGTGTTTGTGTGTGCAGGAAGCAGACGCCTTGGTGGCAGCAATCCTCCCCGCAGAGAAATCTGCTGCAGCTCCGGAGATCGCCGTCTACCTGAAGGAGTCTGTGGGGAACTCCACCAGGATAGACTATGGAACAGGTAACGTCTCTACAGTGTTTAAAGCACTCTGGGAGATCTGCAGTCGAGGAGAAGTAAAGGGACAGCATGGATATATTACTCTACACAGCCTGATAACCTCTAAAGATAGGAGAGCAAAGCAGATGACAAATATTAAAGGTCCAATCAGTGAGATGTGTAGTGAGTGAAATGATAAAGTGATCTTACTATATGATCAGACATTAAGGAAACATGTTATGTTGAAGTGCTGACTTCTCTGACAACAATGCAGCAGCCAGTATGTCCTCCTTCTAACTTTAGATTCTGGTCCTGAATGATCTGGATTTGTTTGGACCAGAGAAGGTAGGCGGTTTTAAGACACCCCCACGCAGCCCTTTTTGGACGCCCCTCGGTTAGAACACAGAAAGGTTTACAGACCGATGCAGAGCTGGCTAAACACTGAAGCTTCAGTGTCCACCACATGGCAACCTGTGAGCATCGACTCTAGAGAGGAGGGGGGAGGGGGAGACAGCTCTCAATGTTTTCAATTAGAGACTGCAGTACCCATTTTAAACACTAGGGGTCAGAGTTACATTTTGCTCCTTCGAGTAAAAGTTTAAACCAAACTAGGAGCTTTATTAAAATCTTCAATGTTTGTTCCTAATATCACGTTTATGTGCGATCGGTTGTAGTGAGTTGAAGCGGGCTGCTCACAGATCCCGTTCATGTTTGAAGATATTTGACGTGCACATATTTGATCTCCTCAGGTCATGAAGCTGCTTTCGCTGCGTTCCTCTGCTGTCTCTGTAAGGTGGGAGCTCTCCGAATAGACGATCAGCTGGCTATCGTTTTTAAAGTTTTTAACAGGTGAGCTCTTCCTGCTCAGGTGTATTATGCTCATGTCACCAGCATCAAATATTATCTTTCAAACTGTTTGGCTTTTTTTTTAAGTATTAACTAAAGGCAGAAAAGCAGCAGCAGCGTTTTTTTGCAGCAGAGGAAAAAACATCCGTCAGTTATGATGCAAAATGAATGATAGATGAACGTGTCTAAAATCTGCCTTTTCTGCTCTCTGCAGAGTGTAGTGCTCTCTGATGAGTGTCTGTTATTGAGTGATAAGGGAATGATTTAACACATCTCCGTATTTTATTTAACTTTGCTTGATTTTGGCCATTTGGGTTTTTGGTCCTGCTAAACGTTTAAGAACCCAAACAGTCGGCATAGATTGCTTAAAACTGTCTTTATTTTTAAGTGTGCTGTTGTTAAACATGAACACCAAACTCTGACCAAAGTTTATATCTGAGACTAACCCACAGGATTGGCCGTTGTAGCAGACAGCATTAACATTGTGACATCATTGGTAGTAACAGGATGCTGTGGTCAGAACTGCTCTATGGAAGTGATTTGCATTGATCTAAGACACAGCTGGCTTTCCACGTTCTTTAATTAGCTGTGTTTGCATCCACAGGTATCTGTCAGTGATGCGGAAGCTGCAGAGGACCTACAGGATGGAACCTGCTGGAAGTCAAGGTGTGTGGGGACTGGACGACTTCCAGTTTCTGCCGTTTATCTGGGGAAGCTCCCAGTTTGTAGGTAAGATGCACATGGACGCTCGTGTCTCTATATCCTGAAGATGTCAGGCCTGATTCTTTAAGCTGATGTTGTTGCAGTTGGATGTGGTAGTCGATCTGTTTTTCAGTTTTAATGAACAATTAACAATAAATTACAAATTAGATAAGATATACTTTACTGTCCCCAAAGGGAAGTTTGTCTTGGACTCTGCCCTGCAGTCACAAGAGAATGAAAAAAGTACATAAGTAGAGATCATACCAAACATGTAACAATTCCACTTATACATAAAAACACCTTTCTGCAGCGGTGACGTGTTGTCATATTGCACATCTTCCTCCATTACCTGTTCTTGCACACAGAACATTCACAGCAGTTCAGCCCGGTCTGAGGGACCCTGAATCTTCTCCTGGAGGGTCAAAGCTGAAAGTCAGAATGAAGAATGTGGGTCGGGTCGGATGCTATTTTCTGTGCCTGTCTAAAGAGTTGCTCATAGAGTGTTTGGAGAGATGTATACAAAGATCTTCTAAATCAATAAAAATAATGACGTAAAGTTTAACGACATGTCATAAAGAGTAAAAAGTGGGTAAAGCTGACGGTATTAAACTTACTTTGATTAAACTGAACGTAGACAACAAATTAAAGAGCTGCAGTTCATCTTAAAGGACGAGGTTGGAATTTAGACAACGATCACACTTTGGTTAAAAAAAAAGCTGCTGCTATATTTCCCTCAAACTGTTGTTAACCCTCAACAAGACCTTCCACCTGAAAAAAAGAAATGAAAAGTTTTCATCAAAGGCAGAAAAATGCAGATCGGTGCTTGCTCCCCTGAGCAGGACTCGCTGCACTCGTGTGTTGCCATGGCTACAAAATGATCTGCATAAATATAAACTCTTCATTATTTATAGCTCGCGGATCTGGAGGCCGTATCCCAGCCTCCTCTCTCATTATGACCAGCACATGGATTTAAAAGAAGAGCTCTTTTATTCTCGCTCTTCTATTGAAATCATAAATATCAGTGTGAAATCTGCTTTGATTTCACCAAGTCAGATAAAAAAAAACCTGCAGATTTTATGATGAGTTAATTCTTACAGTGTCAAACAGGTGAGATGTGAAAGTGCTTTGTCAGAGTCACGTTCTGGGAGTGACTGAAGCGCTGCATTAAAGGTGGACGCAGCATCGCTCCCTTACAGAGCTTTGAGGTCGATCTGGGTTGATGTGAAGGTAAACGGCGACATCTAGTGGTGACCACATGCACTTACACTTTGTTCCTCTCTGCAGATCATCCCACGGTGGATCCTCGGCACTTTATAGACGAGAGGGTGGTGAACGAGCATCACCAGGACTACATGTTCCTGGACTGCATCAAGTTTATCAATGAGGTGGGGAAATGTAACGCTCACTTTGTTTCTCTTTCTGTATCTGTGTTTTCATTGCTCGAAACACAGACATGTGTGAGAGACATTTAATGGATTGAAGTTAATGTGCCAGCTGCACATTCACATGTTACAAAATTAAATATTTTTTACAAAGAGGTTCAGGGGAGAGAGGGACACTCTAAAACTTGAGGATTTATGAAAACTATCATATTTGTCCTCTGGTCAAGTACTTTAAATTTGTGCAGAATTTGAGAGCATGATACGGCGCTGTTGTACTCAAATTTTATTTTACGGGATACTAGTGTTGTAGTCAAGACCACAACAACCGAGACAAAGACATACCGGAGACCAGAGTGCTCCAATACCGAGACAGACCTAGACATTTAGGGATCGAGACCGAGTCAAGACCAAGACCATAAATATCACAAAAAAAATCTACATCTTCTGTTCAGCGTGCGTGTCACTCACATGGACCGTAACACCGGGAAGGTTACAGCCATAACTGGGGGATTAAAATTAAACTAAAAATTAAGTGATTTGTTCTTGAGAGCGATTTCCTTCTAATCCCAGTAATGACGTGGTTAAATAGCCGATCAGTGGTGATCTTGACCGGTCTTGATTTAAAATCTGGAGTCCGCCCAGTCTGAGACAAGACCGAGTACAAATGATTTTGATTCCGAGACTGAGACCTTCATAAAGTGGTCTTGAGAGCAAGACCGATTTCGAGTACTACAACCCTACGAGAAACAAACAAAATGTTTTAGTATCAAATGTGGAATAAAAATGCTTTTCTCTCTTTATTGCACATTTTAGTTCAATATTCTGATTTTGCAGCCATCAGTGAATGTGTTTGATTCAGTCTTTATCTGTCTCATGGCACTAAATCATCTGCATCAGGTAGATGCTTGTAAAACTGCCTTTTAATTCACTTTTTATATATTTTAATTTATTTGAGAATAAGCGGGATGACGAAGACTGTGACTGGCTGCTTCTCCATGTGAACAACAATTAGTTGGTTTCTTCTTCTCCTCATGGTTTGATTTGACAGTTTGCAAAATAGATATGTGCTTTACTGCCCCCTGCTGGGCTGGGGTGAAACAGAAAAAGACATTAGTTTTAGACAAAGTAAGCTTAAGTATGACTCAGTCTTTTTATTGAAAACTTAACATCACTTACTAACAGAAACAGGGAGAAAAGGATTTCACAGTGACTATCCATGGAGGGTATTCATGGCTTTCATGTGAAGCCGCACACTTTGCCCTCCGGCCCCCCCCGGTGCCAGTTACATAACTGAAAGTCCTCCAAGCGGGCGGTCCGGGTTCGAGTCCTGCATTCCCCGCTCTCTCTCCAGGTTTCCTTCTCTTTCCACTTTCCTATCAAATAAAGAGAATAGACCTAGAAAAACTTTTAAGTCACTTTAGAAAATATGCACCACACATTTATGTTGATGCACCCAGCTAACAAGGCTAACTCTAACTTTAGCTTTGATTATTTAGCACTGCTAACTACAGCCCGACCGATTTAAGAATATCAAGTGACTATCGGTATCTGCTAATTTTATCTCAGATATGCACCGATATTGCTAGATTTATTTACGTATGACAGTAGCAGTTCTGTCACCAGCAGAGGGCGCTATGTGGATTACAACGAGCATCATCACACTTTCCAGCCGAGTGACCATCTTGTCGTCATTATAAATCTTTTCTACAAGTGTGAATCGGCCAAAAAAAGGGCTGAGGGGTAGCGACGGAGCCGGACACGCCGCAAAAACTAGGGCGATGACCGCTCACCAACGATCCAACTAGGATCGAAGACCAACATCTCCTTGGTGTGTCAGGGCCTTCAGATAAAGTAAAACACAGGTAGTGCTGCCCCCTACTGGACGTAACACTCTTTACCCCCAGTGTTTGACTTCTGCATGTTTCTAATGTATTTAAAATGAGGAAGAAGATAGAACGCACACTCGCTCAAATGCCACAAAAAGTTTTAATTCATCACTATCACAACGTTTCGACCTAAGGTCTTCTTCTTCAGGTGATCATTTTTGTGCTTTGTTTGCACTGGCGTGATGTGCGTATAACTACCTCCTTTTTCTAAACGATTTGAATGAACTCTTACTGGGGACTCTTTCCTCTTACTGTAGACCCTGGAGATTAATTACACTTAAATAAAATGCTTAATTAACGCATGTGTAAGCAGAACTTGGTTGTGATCATGTACAGATTTACTTATTCCTTGGATTAAATCGGACCACAGCTGAATGTGGTCTGGTCCAGGAAAGGGAAGACGGAGAAGGCAGATGGATTGTGTTGGTGCGGTGCCAGAGCAGGAACTGTTCGCTTTGTTTTCTGGGTTTGGAGGAAAAGGAGGGGAGGGAAGCAGAGGAGGGCGTTGGTGGAGCAGCAACATCCTTTTCCTCCATCCCACTCAGAGGCACCACCTCCTGTCCTCTCTCTCTCCTCCTCCTCCCTCTCCCTCTGTCTGACCTCTTGCTTCTCCTCACGGGCATGAAAGGATGCTGCTGTTGAGTCAAGAGGGGGAGACGGGCCTCTGGGGTCCTCCTCATCACTGAGGGAAAGATGTTGTTTTTGTGACTGAATTTTACAGTCACTGTCCGATCAATAAGTCAATTAACAGAATATTTATTGCCTCCTATTTTGGGCAGTTTTCCTCCAACATAAGGGTCCATTCTCTGATTTCAGACTCTCAGAAGTAAAACAAAATCTGCTGCTTTTTAGAGCATTGAGTTTGCTGTTGATCACATTTATAAAGTTGGACTGTTGCAAGTGAGAATAATGAATCCGTTTTTGTCCAGAAAGTAATCAAATCATGCTTAATCAACTGATTTATATGTGCAGCCCTGCTCTGTTTTAATGCAGGTTTACATGAACTTTAGGGGAAATATTAGTTTGCTGGTTTGTGCAGAAATAACGTTGAGTTACGAGGCTGCTCCACCTTCTGTATGTGTGTTCTCTAAAGTAAGGTACACACCAAACTGACAACAAAGAACAAGCTGCAGCAAAAACTGTCTGCTGCTATCTCGCCAAAAAGTCGCACTGTTCACACCAAACTGATAGCAGCCTACTGCCAATGAGTTGAGAGGCAATAACTTTCTATACCAGCAGGTGGTGGAAGTCTGATATTTGTCCATACACTGTAAATATTAACGGATAAAGCCTGAGTGACGTTAGTCATCTGTTCCTGCAGGGGGCTCTGGAGGCTCATCAGCAGCAGCCGCCATGTTGGAAATCCTGTCTCAGACTAACTTTCAGTCAACCTAACGACAGACTGAGAGCTGGAGCTGAGGCGGGTTTTAAACCTCCTGACAAACTGTTACACCGCGCCCACCTGTCAATCAGGTCAGCTACGTACTTAATGCGTATTGTTTTTAAAATCAAAACTCAGAAAAACCAAAAAGACTCCGACAATCCCTGAGCAGTACCAAAGTAGCTGTTCACACAAAACTGACCGGAACCAATGCAGCAGGAGACTATCTCTGACGTGACATAAAAAAAGATGTGCAAATAGCGGACAGAGCAACAGAGTCCGCTACACATCGCTTTAATGGGAATATTTGTCTTTCTATCAATGCTACATGTAGTTCAACTGAATCGCAATCTGAACTAAAGAAGAACAAACTGGAGAACAGGAAACATAATGCAGCAGGTTCATTAGAGCACGGAGATCGTAGCGTTATCGACAGTCTATACACCGTGCAGCAGGATATAAACGTCACTCCCCTTCCTATTGGCTCGAGGTGAATTCTCCTGATTATATCCTGCTGCGTTCTCACATCAGCTCACTCTGACTTGCTGCGGGAAAAATGCTAGGGGTCTGTCAGGAGAAACTCCGGGACAAGTCGGAGTGAACATTTCAGTTGTTTGTGTTCTCACATACAGCTCCTCCTGGAGATATCAGGAGATTTCTGCAAGTGTGAAAGCCCTATGAGCTGTCTTTGAGAAATGTTTGCACCTTTTTCACTTTTTAAATGCCCTTATCAAAATGTGTCTTATACCAGTATTATCGTAAATGTACATAAAGTACAAATTTAAACTTTGCTCCTAAAGACGACTGGAAAATATCAAATGATAAACTAATGTGACACCAAACTCTCCTAATCAGAAGCTGTAAATGGTCTTAAAACTGCCAAAAACAACCACCAAAAGTTTAGATTTGCATCGTTTTTTTATAATATTTAAAAGACGAGCGTATTCCTTTTTGCAGATGGGAGTCTAGAAGGAGCCCGGCCCCTCCCCTATTGTTGTTACCCAGCAACCCTCACACACAACAAGACAGAAAACAACCAGCTCTTCTTTGTTTTGTTTTTTGTTGTGCGCTCTGTTTGCATCAACCCTTCATATAAGACACTGTTTATTCCACCAGGAAGTCAAAGTAAAACTACCTTTTTTTTTTATTCTTCTATAATAGTTTCTGATCATAAACCTCTGAGTGGAGAAGTCGGGCTAAATGTGGGTTAAACTGATTATAAAAACATGTTATTCTTCCTGAGTAGATGATGCAGAGTAAACATGACAACACTCTGTGAGGCTTTCTTTCCCTCTCTTGGATCCATCTCTTGTTTTTTTGTTTTTTTTTCACTTTTTCCTGCAGGCTTGTTGTTCCTCTTTTGTTTACTGCCGCTACGACCGGCCCGTTAGCATGCAACACTCCTCCGTATGTACGCTGAACTCTTTCCCTCCTGTTCACACACATGTGGATACTTAAAGTCCTCTTTTTTAATCCACACACAGGGCTCCAGTGTGCGTGTGTGAGTGTGTACATGTGTGTGTGCGCTCGGTCCCGAACATGAGTCACTTCCTTCCCCACATGCTGCTGTGAATCACTCCTTCCTCCAGGGAATACGGGCTGTCTCCTCCCCCCTTTCCTCCCCCCCCCCCTCCACGCCCTTCCCCCATGTGTTCTCATGCGAGGCCCTGGAAAGTGTCTGAGGCAGCGTGTGAGGGGGGAGGACGGGGATGGGAGGGGGATGGAAAAAGGAGGGGGGGGGGGGGGTTGTTAGGATTGATGCCCCCGGGGGTCTGGGTTTGGGTTCCTCTGCCTCTTGGGAGAAAATGGTGGGAAAACAGTCAATAGTCCTCGATTCATTCATACATTTATGAATTTCTACATTTGTTTTTGTCTTCTCACTGACTCTCTGTCTTTTGTTCCTCTCACTTTTTTGTTGTCTGTGTGTCAGCAAACACACTCGCTGTTGATTCATTACTGCTGGAGAACAGTCGTCCTTTTGTTCTGTGTGGGCCTTTTTTTTTTTTTTTTTACTACAACGATGATTTAGCTTAAAGCGAAGTATTCAGAGTCATAAGACGAGCGCCAGTGACACAAACAAGGCCGGGCTGTTGTCTTTCATACTGTTTACACTCACATTCATTCTTCTTGCTGTGGATTCTTTGATTGAATATTAAAGATGCACAATAAAATCAGAGAGCTGTCTGCTTTTATTAGCCCATCATGATTAATTATGGTCGATAATGAATCACTAACTTTTATTAACCGTGATTAATTCTCATACTATTTTGTCCCTTTAGGCGCACCGTAGATAAGCCTCCTCAGTGTCTCCCTGTAGTCACAAGCCGTTTTCTCATCTGCACTCCTGAAAATATCTGGATCATTTCAGGAGGACTGCTCCGGAGATTCTCCCGACCTGGCTGTTCACATATGCTCCTCACAGAGGGAGACTGTCCCTGTCAGACAGGAGGGCGGGCGGGGGGGTCTCCTGAGGTGAGACGCAGAAGTAGCAGACTTATCTAGATATTTTCAAGAGTGCAGATGTGAAAACGTCTTCAGTCAGCACACCAGAAGCTGCTCCATTTAACATTTAATGAAATATTTCACCACGTGACGTTTTGGGCTCTGGCCCTTCATCAGACATGAACGAGCGAGGAGACACACCTCCACATATTTACAACCCCTGAGGTCTTTTTCTAGCCTTTTTGGTCAAATGAATTCCGGCCTGCAGCAAGTTTAGGGTCAGAAAACCAAAACAATCGACTGAAAGATGCCATAGAGCAACATGAGGATTATGCAGGAAGATATCTTCTGTAGGTGTTCCTCTCTGAGTGATCGCTCTCTCATACAAACTTTCACCAGCTCTGTTAATATAGAAATCCTCTTTATAGCAGTTTTATGTAGATCAAAACAAAGCTTTTATTTTTTTCACCGAGGATTGAGGGACGAATCAAATGGCAGCGTTATCGCTGCTTTTAAACACAGTACAGTCTGTTCTAGCTAAAGACTCACTAACTGTTCACTTCCCTTCGTTATCATTCCTGCTCCCTGAACATGCATCAAACCACAGATTGATGTCAAAGTTTTATTCTGTGATTAAGAGAAGCAGCTTCAGTCAGTGTTAAAGGGATTCTCCTGGCGACCCATTTTCTTCTGTGTCAAACTGTCCTGTAGATGAATGAGCTCACTATTTTCCAAAAACTCAGAAGTCTTTGGGTTTTCTCCTGCCATGAATATGGGTCATCATCGCTGGATTCCTTTCTAAGTGACTCAGCTCAGGCTGACCAAAAGCTTCATCAGCAGAGAAAACCACTTTTCCAGACTGCAGACGGGCCAATTGCAACTTCCCTGTTAAAAACACGTTTACCTTATGTTGCAGAATTAACTCCAGTGATCTGAGATTAATATACTTTATAAACATTCACAAGGTTTGATGGAAGTGAAACATCTGTTTGGTGCCCAAAGGGAAATTCAAGTTTGTCTTTGTTCCGTTTTCTAGATATTTAAATGTCTAAACTACACATGGTTACACAAAGTTTGGGGTTGCCCGCAGTATTTAAATTCCAGGAGCAGTGAAACAGACTGTAATGGCAGCAACAGCCAATCAAAGTATGTCCACTAAAAGTTACCAAGCCATCAGTTACAATAAAATGTATTGGCATTTTCACCGTCAAAAGTGGATGCCGTTCCTATCAGCTGTTAGATAGCCGCCTGACACACCAGACTCCATTCTCAAAAACAGGAATTTTACTTAGTAAGAAAACAAGGTTTAAGTTTGCTGCTGCCTCAACATGTTTGTTTGTTTGTTTTATATTCTTCTTCTTTTTGGTGTTATAAATGAGTAACCTGGATTAGAGCAGCTCGATGGTGGCAGAACTATAATCCAGATTATTTTAAATGATACTGAGATCACAATCAGTGAAAAATGTGAAGTGAAGTAGGGCTGCAAGGTGCTGCAGTGGTTAGCTCTGTTGCCTCACAGCGAGGAGGTTCCTGGTTTGAATCCCCGTCTGACAGGAGCCTTACTGCGTGGGTTCTCTCCAGGTACTCCGGCTTCCTCCCACAGTCCAAACACATGCTCGTTAGGTTAACTGGTGACTCTACATTACCTGTAGGTGTGAATGTGAGTGTGGCTGGTTGTCTGTCTCTACATGTCAGCGCTGTGATTGGCTGTCCAGGGTGTAACCCCGCCTCTTGCCTAATGACAGCTGGGATTGGCTCCAGACCCCCAGTGACCCTGGAAAAGCAGTTTAGATAACGGATGGATGGTGAAGTGAAAAATAACAATAAATAGATAGATTTTCTTTTACTATAAAAACAAACACATTTACCACACATGACAAAGCCTGTGGACACCAGCTTAACGCAGCGTTTAATCTCGATTATCTTGTTTTCATGATCGTGGGAAGCCAAAAGCATAATTGAAATGAAACTCAATAAATTGCCCTGCAATCACCTGGACCCGACTCAATATTTTCATAACACTATAAAAAGGTGTAAAAGGTATAAAAATTACGATATGAGGCAGAAATAGAGGCAGCAAATTATGTTTATTCTGACCAGCAAAATGAGAGTTTTTATCAATGGAGTCTGGTGGCTTTTCTAGCAGCTGTTCCTGGTTAAAGAAATCCTCTCTCTCTCTCTCTCTCTCTCTCTGTAGGCATCCGTTCTGTAACGTTGTCACACACTCAGGAACAATCTGAGCCTGTCAGTGACAAAAACAAACAACTTTGAGTGGTCTTCATTTGATCTGAAGCGAGAGCGGCCTGATCCACTTCACAACATGAAGCAGTTCCAAAACATTAGACTTTAAAATGAGTAAAGTGGTACTCAGGCTAAAAAAGCAGCAAATACCCTTCACTCTGTGGATACTTCTGTGTAATCATGAACATGTAGTCATCACATAAATTATATTTTAAAAAAAAGAAGTTAAATCCAGATCTAGCTCCAACTTTCCTGGTTGGAACTTTTTCATTAGCCTTGATTTCTGGAGGTCTCCGCCCCCCCCCCCCCCCCATGTCAAACTGTTACACAACGTCTCGCGGTTGTTCCACTTTAACCTCGTTCTCTTTCGGTTTCTTTGTTGTGTAGATGAAGACGGGTCCGTTTGCCGAGCACTCCAACCAGCTGTGGAACATCAGCGCTGTCCCGTCCTGGTCCAAAGTCAACCAGGGTCTGATCAGAATGTACAAGGCGGAGGTATGTTGGCGGGATTTTCTTCTCTCGCAGCGTCACAGGTCAGTCATTAATCAGTCTGATGGAAACTTTGAGTCCGTGTAGGATTAAAGCAGCTATTAAGTTTTCAGTGCTTTAATCTGACGTGACCCCAAACTAAAAAAAATACTGAGCTTGAAGAACATAAATTATAGATCCCTTGTGAAACCAATTCACAAAAACACAAATCACAGTACTTAAAGTCCATTACTCTGATTTTATGAATGGAACAGTAATCCATTCATGAAGTCTAAACTCCTGCAGCAATATTACATTTTAATTTGAGTTAAGACTAAAAGGTTTTGGGGCGCCAGTAGCCTGGTGTTTAGTGAGCGCCCCGTGAACTGTGTTGGTATCATGAGTAAAATAAGGTCATTGACCGCCGAATAAATTCACATTGCAATCCAAAACAGCACTTGATGTGTTACTCTGGGAATCAAAAATAAACAACCAACTCACATTATTAGTAGTCCAAATTCTAAACATCATAGAGAGCTGTCTCTCCCCCCCCGTCCCCCCCGTCCCCTCCTCTCTACAGTCGATGCTCACACAGGTCACCATGTGGTGGACACTGAAGCTTCAGTGTTTATCCAGCTCTGCATGGGTCTGTAAACCTTTCTGTGTTCTAACCTCTCTCCATTTTTCAAAATCATCTCCAATATTGATCCTAGTTTGAGCACGTTTCTGCTCGTGGAGCTTATTAGAAACATGCAGAGGCTTTTTAGGTCGGGTACAATCACTTCTATCTGAACCACTTCTCTTGCCCGCTTCCATCACTGCAACACCTGTTGGTTTGACCTGATAACTGCTCTCATATCTGACAAACCGAGGGGTGTCCAAAACGGCCGTGTGAGGGTCGCCTTAAAACCGCCTACCTTCTCTGGTCCAAACAAATCCAGAGCATTCAGGACCAGAATCTAAAGTTAGAAGGAGGACATACTGGCTGCTGCATTGTTGTCAGAGAAGCACTTCAACATAACATGTTTCCTTAATGTCTGATCATATAGTAAGATCACTTTATCATTTCACTCACTACACATCTCACTGATTGATCCTTTAGTTATAAAGTATAAAGGTTGCATAACCTATGAAGTTCCCATTAGTCTCAGCTGTACTTGGCATTCATGATTTTAGCATGCTAATACACTAAACGAAGATGGCAGCCATGATAAGTATGACATCTGCTTCACATTGAACATGTTAGCGGCATCGCTGTGAGCATGTTTGCATGCTGATGTCAGCGTTTGGCTCGAAGAACTCCTGTGAGGAAGAGGAGCTTCACAGAACTGCTGCTGTGTTTGTGGAGCTCAGATTGAAACAAACACATTAATGGTGTTCATACCTGTGTGCTGCAGTTACACCTCCAAACCACTAGTTGGCAGTGAAGAGCCTCAGCCTTCCATGCTGTGTTCTTCTCATAGAAACTGAGCAGTAACCATCTAAAGTATCTAAAGTTATCTAAAGTAACCATCAATGACCTAAACTGAAATAACAGACCTCAAACAGAGACTGAAATGTTGTCCTTGTTTGGAGATGAACAGGCGGCAGCAGCAAGTTACAAAGCACAGCGTTGTCTGTAGTTTCATTGTGATTCAGTTGTTGTGTTCCTCATCACTCCAACATGTAGTTCACTGTTTTCCAGGTGACTACAGAATGAAGAAGTATAAATCAGACTCAGCGCAACATTCACTGTTAGGTTTTTTATTCACAAATGCATAAACGTATTGCTTAGCGTCCACACTACTCCCACATTTTTTAAATCAATGAAATAGGCTCCATTAAAAACCCTTTTGACACTCTGTTAGGGCTTTCACACTCTCACAAAACTCCTGAAAACCTCCTGATATTTGCCGGAGGAGATTTTTATTCTTCACCCTGAGTTAGTCCTGACAGACCCCAAGTATATTTTTCTGCAGCAAGTCCGAGTGAGCTGATGTGAGAATGCAGCAGGATATAATCAGGAGAGTTCAGATCGAGCCAATAGGAGGGGGAGTAACTTTTATATCCTGTGATTGCTGCACGGTGCATAGATAAATAAGGAACCAGCTACAGAGAAGACAGACCCAGTTTTCACATAATGCACTCATGTAAATTTCTAGAAAATTGAAGGCACACTGCCCCTGAAATTTCTCTTATTCAGTGTTCACCCATGCACCTCACAGCAGGGGAGTTGGACCTGTGTGTGGGCGGGGGGTCTCAGGAGGCAAGACATGACATATAAAGAGCTGCTTGGAAGAAGCAGACAAAGCAAAATGAGAATATTTGCGTTGTTGTATAAATGTTACCTGTAGTTCAACATATTCATCAACAAAAGAGACTGGAGACAGAAAACATAATGAAGCTGTTTCATAACGTGCACAGAGACCTTTGGCCGTGCACCGGTCGCAGGATATAAACGCCATCACGCCCTCCTGCTCGCTTGCTGGGAATTTTCCTGAATATTTCCTGCAGTGTTCTCACAGCACTCACACTTCCCAGCAGGAAACAGTCCGGCTAAGTCAGAGTGAAAAAGTCGTCTGTTTGCGTTCACACATGCAGCTCACTCCTGAAATTTCAGGACGTTTTCAGAAATGTTGTACAACTGTTAGCGCACCCAATAGCGCTTGGCTTAGTCTCCCTTATAGACTTTACTAAGATTATCAGCATATTTTGTTGCACTGCAGCTTTCACATATATTTTTGGAGCTTTTGGAAGGATTCAGATATGCCTTTATTTCAGTTTCTACATAAAACTTCCTTCTCTCTGTGTTGACTTGATTATTTAGAACACAAAGACACATCTACGTGATGAGTTAAGAACTTCTGTCCCTGTAATATTTTTCCCTATGAAGGTTTTGAAACTCACATGTTCACATAAAAGTGCTGCGCAAAACCATGGTGAAGAAACTACAAACACAGAGGTAGCTTTGAAAACTGGATTTCTTGTAATGCTTCACTCAGATTTTCACATTTGTCCTCGTTTACATGAGTTTAAAGAAATCAGTTTACAGCTGAAACCAGACTGCGACTGAACGCCCGAACAGGCGAGCAGAGGAGAGAGGCAGGAAAGGGTTAAGAGAGGAATGGAGAGAATGGAATTGTGTGTGTGTGTTTGCTTTGGTGTGTTGTGTGTGTGTGTGTGTGTGTGGGCGGTTGGGGGTGGGGTTGGGGGGATGTCTAAGCCCGTTCTCCCCGCCTGCATGCCCACATCCTGTGTTTTCCAGAGCAGCCTGTGAGTCTTCCCAAAGAGCTGAGGGGCCAAGCTGTCTGCCTCCCCCTCCTCCTCCCTCCTCTGCCGTTCCCTTCATTAAATTCTCCCCTCCCTCTGTCCCGACCTTCCTCCGAGCCTGGAGCAACCATCAGCAGACTTGCATTCCTCTCTCCCTTTTCCTGGCCCCACACACGGTTTCGGGCAGAGAGTTGTGTGAGACGGAGAAACAGCAGAACTCGACGCCCGAGAGTGAAAGACGATTCTGAGAGCTCGATGTTTTAAGACAAAAAACTAAAAATAAATTCATACTTTGACAAAAGCGAAACATCCGTCAAACGTTGGCCTGTTTGCTTAAAGAATAAAAGTGTCCTATCATGAAGCTCTCACCTTAAATGTGTCGGGTGTTTGTGTAAATATGAGCTGCTTCAATACTTGTATAACTGTTTCTTTGTATTCGTCAGGCGGCTTGTGGGTCACAGTTTTTTTTCAGTGCGCTGTAAAAAAAAAAAAACTTGCACGGACTTGAAAGTTGCCGGAGATGGTTAATTCAGTCAACGTCATGTCTGCGAGTTGTTCGTCTCAACAAGTAGATACACTGAAGTGAAACACGTAATACCCAGACGGCCTAGAAGAAAGGAGACATTATCAAAAACACTTTGAACCTGCTGAGTTTATAGATTTGAGTAATTTTCTTCTCTTTGTTATTGTTTAATATATTAAAAAAAGACTTAAAGAGAGAACATGTGAGACTGTGGCTCGATGCGCTCTGAATTCATAACCCTGTCCTCGACACACCCAGGCGGTCGTCGCCCTAGTTTTTGCGTTGTGTCCAGCTCCATCGCTACCCGTCGGCCTTTTTTCAGGCGATTCAACATGTTGAATCGGCGTCAGTGGTTGTTGAGAGGACTCTCTCTGATTGGCTGTTCAGAGATAGGATAGATCTTTTTTTAAATAACCAGAAGTGACCTTATTGAGGGTGGAGCTATGAAGGAGCACGGTGTTACAAGCACTAAGTTATCAGCTAACGCTAGCAGGTCAGCAGAAAGAATCCCTGATAACGGAATGCTAGTTTTGGTCTAAGACCGTATATAACATGGACGTAGCTTCAGTGACATCACCCTCTGGCTTCCAAAGAGGCGTTTTGAAGCCCAACAATAGCAGTCGCCATATTGGAAATTTGAACTCAAACTAACTTTCGATCAGAAATTATGCAAATGTATCGAAATTTTCCCAAGATTTACTTTTGCTTTATTGACCGGACAGTGAATAGTGTCCTAAATCAGGGAAGAGAGAGAGTGGAATGACACAAAGCAAAGTAGCCACATGTTGGATCAGAACCTGGGCTGCCCGCTTGAGGACTTTAGCCTCTGTACATTGGGTGCTCTAGCTAATAATTAATCAAATTAAT
Organism: Labrus mixtus; assembly: GCF_963584025.1. Classification (NCBI taxonomy): domain Eukaryota; kingdom Metazoa; phylum Chordata; class Actinopteri; order Labriformes; family Labridae; genus Labrus; species Labrus mixtus. Next base: position 19,409,674 of record NC_083628.1, on the reverse strand, counting down.
TTAAAGGGGGGCCACTAACATAGATTAGTGCAGATAGAAAGGGTAGAGCTTCATGCCACCCGGACATGTCAGTGCCCCTCTTTGGCCACCCAGGTCAAGCAAGACTAGCTCCGCTTCTGTTCAGGTGTTCACATCAGAAAAATACTGAATCTCCTCCGACTTATTCTGAAAAGTTGGTCTGCTGTAGAAAAACAGAAAATGATAGAAAGTGAATTTTGTTATTGGGGAAAGTAAAATGTCCAAAAGGCAGATAAGAAATGCTCCCCCGTGTGACCTAATGTTTTATCGAGCGTATATCAGGGATGTAAATGACCTTTAGATGATTTTACACATTTCATTGATTAAATAACCGTTTGGACCTAAGTTTTCCTACTTAAGTGTTTCCAGCCTGGTTCTGCTCAGATGATCATGACCGATAGTGTCACTGCACAGACTGACTGAGCACAGAGTTCAATTTCTCCGGTACAGACTCCCCAACCCCCACCGCAGACACCCACAATCCCCCGCCAACCCCCACCCTGCTCCCTGAAACTGGGTCCATGTCTGAGCGCACAAAGAGCCTCCTCTGGGCTGATGAGCCGGCATTATGAAAGAAGGAAAGGAAAGAGTTAACAATGCTTAAAGTCAAGGTTAACTTTGGGGATTTGGGGAGAGTCTGTTTGAAAGAGAAGAATGCGTCTCAATGACGCCATCAACAGGAAAAAAAGTGACAACAAACTATAAATCTAAACTGCGCTGTGCGTACAAACTGTTTGGTGGAGAAACTTCTGCTAACATCTTGCTTCATGTAAAAATCTGGCTTTGAAAATTCTCTCATCTTCCCCTCACCACAATTAGATAACCAAAAATGTGTTGCCAGGAAAATTTCTGCCAAATTCTACATCCTTTTTTTTTTTTTTTTTTTTTTTTTTAACCATTTACTGGTTTTTATTTGAAGTTGAACTGGGAGCAGATGAAAATGAGGCGTCAGTTCAGAGCGGTGAAGAAATAGCCTAACAGTTTAATGATTTAGCAAACTTGTGATGAAGTTTAGAGATTCTGATTCCCCGTCATCACAATAGTGGGGATTGTTCCGACTCGAGTCTGCTCGGAACCGCTAATCTTCCCAGATTATTCTGTAGTGAGAGTGGTATAAAGATCCAATCCTAACCTCCTCAATGAGCTCAGTCAGCATTCTGGTGGTGAGAAATCTTGACAGTTACGTCATGAAAAAGGGTGTGGAGAAGGTGCATGACCACAGTTACCGTGAGAGACGAGGTAAATGGTACATGACTTGAGTATGTATATTTCACACACTGATGGTAGAGGCTGATATGTAAAGAGACAATCAGAAGTAACTAATCCATTCATACACATTCATACGCCGCTGATGAAGCAGTGGGAGCAACTTGGTAGAGGTGGGGTAAAAAAGTATAGTATTGCGATGTTTTGTGTGGTGATATCATACCAGCTCATGGCGGTCGAGTATAGGTATTTTTAATAAGATTTATTTTTATTTTTAACTGCTGAAGGGGTTGCACATTTCATTTTGAACAAGTTGCATTGTTAAGAATTCATGTTAAAGTTCAATTAGACTGAAATACAAATAAAAAGACTGAAGTGAGAAGAACAGACTGAGAATGTTTTCTTATTTGACAAAACAGTTCTTGATTTTGTTTAGTGTAGTGGACATAAAATGCAGTTGAAAAAGTTAAATCGCAGTATATTGTATCGCAATTCTTAGCCTATCGCAAAATGTTAAAAATTTCAATATAATCGTATCTTGTCTCAAGTATCGCGATAGTATCATATCGTGGGGACTCTGGTGATTCCCACCCCTACAACTTGGGGTTAAGTGTCTTGCCCAAGGACACATGGGTCATGTGGCTGCAGGAGCTGGGGATCTCATATGACAAACCCCGACCTTCCAGTTTGGAGACGACCGACTCTACCATCTGAGCCATGGCCGCCCTTGGACAGTAGGACAGTAGTAATGGCGACCAGCGGCAAGACACCGTCGTACGGGTGTGCTGGACATCTGAAATGTGTACGACAGATACAATCTTTCCTCCGGCTCTCACTGAAGAACAGACAATCCATATTGACCGTATCTCCCAAACTAGTTTTTTTTTTCCTCTCACAAAGCTCTAAAATTGCAAATGCAACCGCTGACTCCATTTTTTACATGAAATGGTGCAGTCCTTGCTGGGCACTATAATAAAATCCTTTAGGGTGTGTCTTGCCATTCTTTTCATATTCTTGTATTCTTCCTGTAGTGTGTGTGCATGCTTGAGATTATGGAGAAGAATATCTGTTTAGATTCTCCTGATGTGTGAGATGCGACCCCATTTCTAAAACTCCTGCAGTCCGAGCTGGTGACTATTCCAACTTTTGTTTTGATAAAGTGTCCTTCCCTTTTCTTTCTGCTCCTGTTTCCAGTGTTTGGAGAAGTTCCCCGTGATCCAGCACTTCAAATTCGGTAGCCTGCTCTCCATCCAGCCAACGAAGCCTTGACACCCATGACCCGCTCGCGATGATGAAAAGACCAAAATCCCGACGACGGTTGGAACCAACAGTTTTCCCCTTCCTGCGACATCCTCTCATGCAAATTCAACCGTAGCAGAAACCACCCACACGTAGTCCCTGACGCACACACACGCCCACATGCACACACACATGTGGTCTTCACAGCTTGTAGGTCCATCCATAACTTTAATGCAGAGCATGTCATGGACGACCTTTGTGACCTTGGAGCATCTCTATATTTTTGTCAGTATATTTATATAACGGATAGAGTTTGAACCGGGCTCCTTTTTGATGGATGGACAGATTAGAAGTGTGATCATTGATGCTTGAATTTACCTCAAAAGTTTGGATCCTGAGCGGTTGAGTGAGGTGATACATGACTGTTTGACTTCTTTAAGATCTTTTGCCATAGTTTCTTCCTCTTAGTTTTTTTTGGTTTTTGCTTCCAACGCCAACTTTTGTTGTTGTATTAACACCAGTATTCAGATGTTCCCCCTTCAGCCCAACGAACAGGAAGTGTTGGATCTTTAAGGTTCGGTGATGTACACTTTATGTTTATCCACCACACTTTCATTAAAAGTCACATTAACGACTTGTGTCCAATGAGGATGTTTGTTGAGCTGGCAGCGACCAACATCTACGTTTCAGAGCACTTCTCAACAGCGCTCGTTGTTGCTAGGTTACGAAAGTGAAGTTAGTTTTATTAGCTCTGTGTGCTTAACGTATTCCTTAATTCAAGGAAATATCAACCAATGAAACATGAAAACGATGCAAAGGAATCGTCAGCAGCATCTAAAGCCCCGTTTCCACCAAGCGGTCCGGTTCAGTTTGGTATAGTACCCATTTATTGGAGTTTCCACTGCCAAAAGTTGGGAATGGTACCAAAATAAGGGATCTGTACCGTCCTACTTTTTTGGTACACTTCTGTTGGGGTGCCAAGTGTACCAATCAGACCCTAAAGAGTTTGTCCTGTTCTTCTTCATTGAACTAAATTAATAGCGGGCTACACTGTGTTGGTCTGCTATGATGTCACACTATTAAATAGCTGACGTGGCTATATCCATCTGGCTTACACTCCGCTTACCAAACAAGGGTACGGTTGACTGTGGAAACGCAAGCAAGACCAGGGTTTACCGTACTGAACTGTACTGATCCAAACCGGACCGCTTGGTGGAAGAAAAAAGTTCCCTTGAAAAGACGAGTCACATAAGTTTCCCCTCCAGCATTGTTGGTGACAAAGCTGATATCAGAAGTCCCGCCCCAAATTGATTTTGATTGGTTGATGAGGAGGAAGTGACATTGAGGAGTGCGGCGCTATTCCAAAAGGTGAATAAGATTAAGATTTACTTTACTGATCCCCACAAGGGGAAATTCTGTTTTTACACTCTGTTTATCATGCAGCACACACATGCACAAACAGGATCCTGTGGACATGCACTAATGGAGAGATGGGGCTGCCCACGGCAGGTGCTCCTGAGCTGGTGGTGGGGAGGGGGTTTGGTGCCGTGCTCAGGAGGTGATCTGGCACCTCTCCAGCTACCAGACCAACTTCCATATTGGATCCGCACCGGGACCTGAACCGGCGATCCTCCGGCTCCCAACCCAAGTCCCTACAGACTGAGCTACTGATCGCTTAAAACGCTGCCAGCGCAAAAAAACATCCTTCATGAACACGGGCCCTAAAATCAACAATCTCTGCTTGAAATCTCTCTCAGAAGATTTGGTTTCCCCCTCAGTCAGTCCATGACAATATTCTACACCCACATCAGGTTAGGTTACATTTGAATCGGCTTGTTACGGTGAATATCATAAAACCAATCGACCACACTTGCAGCTCTTGAAAAACTGTCGCTCCGGTTTGAGAGTGTTAAATTCTGCTTCTGTTTCAGTCGGCATGTTTTAAACATCACGGCATGTTGTGTTTTTTTTATTTTTTTTATTTGATTGATTGAAGAAATGCTATTTTTGTGTTTTTATGTTGACCTGTCAAACCTGATTTAATAAATTTTCCCGTTTTCACATCTTTTGTCCGCCATCTTTAATCTCGGTTTCTGTTACTTTTTTTACACTGCAGGTCACACCTTCACATTCACACACTGATGGTAGAGGCTGCTGAGTGAAGGGACCATCAGAAGTAACTAATCCCATTCAATCACATTCATACACTGCTGATGAAGCAGTGGGAACATTTTGGGGTTAAGTGTCTTTCCCAAGGACACATCTGACATGTTGCTGCAGGAGCTGGGGATCGAACCCGCGACCCTCGTACTTCCGGTTGAGAGACGATGACTCTACCAACCGAGCCACAGCTGCCCATTAACATTTTTTGGGGCTGTGTCTCGTACTCAAACCTACAACCAGAGTGTTGAGGATGATACATGGGGCGTCTGCTCCACCAACTAAACCAAACAAGGTACCCCAAAGTCTTCGTATCTCACAGAACTACTTTCAAAAATGGCCGCCATCAAGATTATAATATACTGAGGAGAAAAAAAGGTTTTGTCCTAGTCCTATATTTTATCGTTCTTAAATTTAAAATCTTCAAGATGGAGGCTGAACGATGAACAATTTTGACAAGTTCTCCTAAATGTATCAACTCACCTGCACCACGTTAAGAAGAATCCCTTTGTACGGGTACTTCTCTCATGAGCTCCTTTGTTGTACTGGCTCGTGTTTGTAACCCCGAGATGAACCCCGCTCTGAGGTAAATGGATTCTGAGATGAGGGGAGAAAGTGTTGAATATTGTATGAGTGAGGATACTGTATCTACTCCACATTAAGGAAAACCTTCTTTTTCTTTTTTTACAGAAGTGGTCAGCAGGATTAGGGGAACTCCGATTCATGTCAAATTGAATATTCAAAACTTACATGTAGCAGTGCTTCTAAAACAGACGGAGGTGGAATTCCCCTCACATACAGGATGTTGGAGAGCCGAGCAGAGAGAGGTGGAGCACAGCAGTCCAGAGGAGACTGGAGGTTTTGTTGTAGGACTCTCGGCCCGTCCTTCAGAGGAGTGAGGTCTCCACAGATGAGTCACCTTCGTATCATGACTTCCTGCTCCTTGACTCACAGAGAAAAAGCAGTGATGTGTTGAAGCAATCGTCTTTAGCTCACAGAGTCTGACCATAATCACGCTGAATTCACCAAGTCTTTGTGTTCAGTCAGAGTTAGATCCAATGAGCTGCGTTTCGTTTTTGTGTTGCTGGAGTCAGTATTACATACTCTTATGAGCAAACTGATTAGTAAACACAGAAATACAGTACAGTACTTTACACCTATGAGTCCTTATGACCCTGAATTGAATCTATTTATTTAATAGGGACTATGCAATTTAACATAATTTCAATACAAAGCATGAAACTGATGTGCTGCATATTAACGGTGTCCGTTCTGTGGGTGTAGCATTCAAAGATGGTTCCAAACATCATTATGTTTTCTCTTCTGTGGATGATGAAGAGTATATAGCTATTGCTAATTTCCAACTCGTGTCCCCAGAAGTATCTTAATATAGCACACTGCTCTGGTTTAATAAGACCAGAATCTCCCTCTAACGTTTACTGTGACCCTGTTTACACCTGGTATCAACACATGGTTTCAGTGATCTGATCCCAAGTGGACAGCACTTTAGTAATAGTGCTTTCACACATCCAGAAATCTCCTGAAAATTTCCACAAGCTGTATGTGTGAATGCAAACAGCATACATTTTTTTCGCTCTGTCTTCACCCGGAGTACAGTGGGTATGGAAAGTATTCAGACCCCTTTACATTTTTCACTCTTTGTTTCATTGCAGCCATTTGCTAAAATCAAAAAAGTTCATTTTATTTCTCATTAATGTACACTCAGCACCCCATCTTGACAGAAAAAAAAACAGAAATGTAGAAATTTTTGCAAATTTATTAAAAAAGAAAAACTGAAATATCACATGGTCATAAGTATTCAGACACTTTGCTCAGTATTGAGTAGAAGCACCTTTTGAGCTAGTATAGCCATGAGTCTTCTTGGGAATGATGCAACAAGTTTTTCACACCTGGATTTGGGGATCCTCTGCCATTCTTCCTTGCAGATCCTCTCCAGTTCTGTCAGGTTGGATGATGAACGTTGGTGGACAGCCATTTTCAGGTCTCTCCAGAGATGCTCAATTGGGTTTAGGTCAGGGCTCTGGCTGGGCCAGTCAAGAATGGTCACAGAGTTGTTCCGAAGCCACTCCTTTGTTATTTTAGCTGTGTGCTTAGGGTCATTGTCTTGTTGGAAGGTGAACCTTCGGCCCAGTCTGAGGTCCTGAGCACTCTGGAAGAGGTTTTCTTCCAGGATATCTCTGTACTTGGCCGCATTCATCTTTCCTTCAATTGCAACCAGTCGTCCTGTCCCTGCAGCTGAAAAACACCCCCATAGCATGATGCTGCCACCACCACGTTTCACTGTTGGGATTGTATTGGGCAGGTGATGAGCAGTGCCTGGTTTTCTCCACACATACCGCTTAGAATTAAAGCCAAAAAGTTCAATCTTGGTCTCATCAGACCAGAGAATCTTTCTCATAGTCTGGGAGTCCTTCATGTGTTTTTTGGCAAACTCTATGCGGGCTTTCATATGTCTTGCACTGAGGAGAGGCTTCCATCGGGCCACTCTGCCATAAAGCCCCGACTGGTGGAGGGCTGCAGTGATAGTTGACTTTGTGGAACTTTCTCCCATCTCCCTACTGCATCTCTGGAGCTCAGCCACAGTGATCTTTGGGTTCTTCTTTACCTCTCTCACCAAGGCTCTTCTCCCACGATTGCTCAGTTTGGCTGGACGGCCAGGTCTAGGAAGAGTTCTGGTCGTCCCAAACTTCTTCCATTTAAGGATTATGGAGGCCACTGTGCTCTAAGGAACCTTGAGTGCTGCAGAAATTCTTTTGTAACCTTGGCCAGATCTGTGCCTTGCCACAATTCTGTCTCTGAGCTCCTTGGGCAGTTCCTTCGACCTCATGATTCTCATTTGCTCTGACATGCACTGTGAGCTGTAAGGTCTTATATAGACAGGTGTGTGCCTTTCCTAATCAAGTCCAATCAGTTTAATTAAACACAGCTGGACTCCAATGAAGGAGCAGAACCATCTCAAGGAGGATCAGAAGAAATGGACAGCATGTGAGTTAAATGAGTGTCACAGCAAAGGGTCTGAATACTTATGACCATGTGATATTTCAGTTTTTCTTTTTTAATAAATTTGCAAAAATTTCTACATTTCTGTTTTTTTTCTGTCAAGATGGGGTGCTGAGTGTACATTAATGAGAAATAAAATGAACTTTTTTGATTTTAGCAAATGGCTGCAATGAAACAAAGAGTGAAAAATGTAAAGGGGTCTGAATACTTTCCGTACCCACTGTATCTCCTCCATCCATATCAATTTAAATGTATTATCTCCATCCCTACAGACCGCCTCTGTATGTGGCTATAGGGTGATCAGAAGGATGTCGACCCATTGGAGTGCGTTAACACCAATCATTAAGGACGTCCATCTTTGATCCACTAACCCAGGAGGGATGTTACTGCATGTTGTCAACAAGGCCTCTGAGAGTATTTGTGTGGTGGAAAAACGTCATGATTGGATTATTTCTGCTGCATTGATGTTATCAGGAAATCGTATTGAAATATGAATCGTCTACTTTATCTGTACTTTTCCTTTGAGAGGTTGTATAACTGTAACGCCGTCAGTCTTGAAGAGTTTTTTAAGTGAAGCCGTCTGAGAAGTTGAGACAGAAAAATCCCCTTCAGTGACTCATCGACTTCTCAAACATTTGACGAAATGCTCTAAATAAAATGTCACAAGCCAGAAAGATATGGATCAAAGAGTTGGATGTCTGATTATGCACAGTGTCTTTAACGATTTGACAATCTCATCCTATGACGTTAAGACGACAGACTGATGCAGCGGAGGAAAGGGAATATTTCTCTCTGAGATGTTGGGAAGTAAAAGTACAACGCATTAAAGGCTCATGACTTCATTTGAGTTAAATACGGTACTCGAGTAATTGCATACTGTTACTTTCCAAACCTCACTCCTTACCGTCTTGACTCTGCAGCTGCAGCCCATTTTCAAAGCTGCCTCCATGCAAGTCCACGTTCAGGCTCAGACATGTCGGAGCGCGTCGACGCAGCTGTCCCATTCCAAACATTCCTCCAAATGAGGCCAGCTAATTCAGCCTTTTCCCTCACATTTGCACCCCGAAATGTTCTTTCACTTCTCCTGACTTCATCAGCATTAACTCATTGAGTTGTTTCTTGTTATTTTCTTACCTGAGCTGCAAAAGGTAAGCGGTCACAAGTCCTGTGATAACCTCAAACTACAACTCGTTGTGCTCAAATTTAACACTAAAACTGTTAAGTTTTTAAAACCCCATTAAGTTTCCATTAAATCAAAACAGCTGTCTGAAGAGGAGGACGATTTCAATCTCATCGAAGCCACTGAACTCCAAATTAACAAAAATCTGTTATTTTAGAAAACACAGCAGCTCAGCAGCTTCCTGAATCTGTTCTGTTTGTGTTATTGTGTGAGTTTGTTGTTTATCATGTTTAAGTTGGATTCAATACTGTTTGTTGCTGCAAGAAAACTAACTGCCAGGGCAGCAAAAGATCGGCAGTTCCCTCGTTCTGTGACGTAAAATGACTGTTTTTGTCTTTGGAGTCTGGTGGCCTTGAGGATTGCGATGAAATGGATGTTAAAAAATCACCGTCCTCTGAAACAGAAAGGGTCTCTCTTTGCAGGGATCCCTTCTGTAATGATGTCAGACACTTAAAAAATCAGTGGTTGAAGCCTTTACTTTCACAAAGTCTGCAAAGTTTGTAAACTCAAATTGAGAACATTTTAATTAAAATAATAATTTTGTATATAGAGCACTTTTAAAAACAAGGGTTTACAAAGTGATTTGACACGCGCAGAAGCATTAGAACCCAAAACAACAACAAGACCCCAACAGTAGAAGAACCCAAACAAAAAACCCAACCAACGTCAGAACCTGAACATGATCAGAATTCAGGCAACACAGAAACCCAGGCGACTCAGGTTGAGAACAAGAGGACCGACTGGTAAGAAGATAAATAAGCAATTAAAAGAGATGGAAACAACAAAAAGTGTCTAGAAGCTAAAAAAAAAAAAAATACATGAGAGGGGGGTGTTAGCCATAAGTTGAAATAACCAATAAAACATCTAAAGTATTAAATAATTTTAAAGGAAGAATGTGTGACTTTTTGATCCAGTAGAGGTCGCCCTTGAGCTCCAGCATGAAACCAAAAGGAAATGCTGTTTGGCCACGCCTCCTCCATACTGAAGCATCCAACCCCTCTCCACTCACGTTCACATGAAGGAGAAGTCAATTAGAACGCATCATAATTAAACACCATTCAAGCGGCGGACTAAATTGTCCTTTGCTGAAGCTGCAATCACCCGTGTCCTGCATTGTTGTGTTAGCATGCTAATGTTAGCGCTCTGTAGTTAGCTCGTAGCTTCACATTGCATGTTAATTTACAAATAATGACCGTGATCTATAAACACTTACGTGACGTCCAAATAATCAGTGAGTATGTTCTTCTTCTCTCTAGTTCTTGACTAAAACAGCTTTTATACACAAGGGGAGGAGCCGGCCGTCCCGTCCATGTAAACACGACTCTGACAACAACACAGCCAGCGGGACTCGAGCTTCTCTCTCATTGTAGACAGTCATGACTCAGAGACACATTTACACAGGAGATACTGGATTTATTCTGTATTTATGTGTAACATTTAGCACATTCTTCCTTTAAAGTCAGTAAATAATAAAAGCAACAGACGCAGTTAAAAGGAACTGGACTCAATAAATCGAGCACTAAACTGTGAAGTGAGGTTTTAGGGAAATAAAGTAAAAGAAAAAAAATGAAGGAAGATGTTTAAAAAAAACCTGAATATTGTAAGAATCATATCATGATGAATGAGCTCTCTTTGCTTTAATATTAACTGCCTAATTAATGTTAATCCATCCAAACGGTGCCGTGTAATCCTCCTTGAGTTTTGAACCGAGCAGCTAATCAATATCAAAACGCAGCATGTTCTGTTACTGTGAATGTTGAAATGTGGGGCAGGATTTGTCCTCCCTCATCACTAAGAGGTGTGGTCTGTGATTATTATTCTAATTTATGAACTTCTGGGAGTGGTTTGGTCGTCATTGACATGCAAATAGCATGCAAAGCAGAGTGGTCTGCGCCGCGGTATTATGCAAATACAGGAGTGGCCTATATGTAAATAAGGGTGTGGTCTATTTTCCAGTATGCAAATAATAGTGAGACCCTGTTTCTGTGTATCGTTATCTAAAGTCTGTTTTATATTAATATGAAAATGTACCCAGGAGAGTTTCCTTTTTTGACTGAATAGTTTTACTTTTAATGCAAGGATTTAATCGCTCGTTAATGCAAATAACGTTCTCTAATATGTTTATTTCCACATTCAGGAGGACGTTTTTTAACTTAAACTGCAGTGAACATTATTATCTTATATCTGAATACAACATTATTACATGTTTTAAAAATAGAAGTTACTCCCTTAAAGGTGTAGCTACACTTGTTTTCGTATGATTTCATCAGACATATTCATTTATTATTACGATATCGACATCACGAACAACACTTTCATTGTCATTGGCTCTTCTGTGTTAACAAAGGAAAAGTAGAGATACTTCAGGCTGATTCTTTTTGTTGTAATTATTAGTGTTGTAGTCAAGACCACACCAAGACCACACTAACCGAGACCAAGACCAGAGTGCTCCGAGACCAAGACAAGACCAGGACATTTAGGGGGTGAGACAGAGTCGAGACCAAGACCAAGACCATAAATACCACTGAAAAATCATCATCTTGTGTGATGTGGAAAAATAGTCGATCAGTGCTGATCTTGACTGGTCTTGATTTAAAATCTGGAGTCCGCCCAGTCTGAGACAAGGCCGAGTGAAAATGCTTCCAATTCCGAGACGAGACAAAGACATTCAAAAAGTGGTCTCGAGACCGGTCTTACCGATTTCGAGTACTACAACTCTAGTAATTACTGAATTTGACTGCTTGCTCTGAGAACTGCTCTTCCCCCAATTCCACCCCAGTCCAGTAGGTGGCAGTAATGCACTAATCGCCTTTAAAGCTAACCTTTACAGAACATAATCAGGAGATCTATTCACCTTAAGTCTTTCTTCAGTTAAAATTGTTTATAGGAAGATTATACAATAAGGTCTGAATAAAGAAGCCAATGCAGCGTTGCTCTTAACCTGTATTCTCTCAAACGACCAGCAGAGGGCGACTCCACCAGTTGCAAAAATAGTCTAGAGACTATGAGAAAATAAATGCACTTCTCAGTTGGTTTATTCCCTCATTAAATATTTTCATAATGACTTCATAATCTCAAACTCTAGTTTGAGGTCTTCTTCAATCCAGCATGATGTTGGTTTTGTAAATTATGCTCCTGTTTAGAGTCAAATGGACCGTAAAGTAGGGGACGATTTAGGGCATGGCTACCTATGAGTGATAACTTGCTACCACAGCAACGTGTCAACCAGATTAGAGGCAAATATGGTCACCTCTGGCTATAAAAAGATGGCGACCGGAAATAGACTACGGCTATTTAAGACTTAAGGTCTCTGAATAAAGCCTCGATTCCACCAAAGGGTCTGGTCTGGTTCAGTACGGTTTGGTGCGGTAAACCCTGATCTAACCTCTGTTCCTCAGTCAACCTAGTGATAGATCCAGATGTCACTCCAAGCTCAAATCAAAAGTTAGCAGTCCTGTGTTGACTTGTTATCACTGAAAGTAGAGTTAAACTTCTGGCGAGTTTACCTGTCTTCTTTAAAGGGTTAATTTACCTGATGGTGAAAGTTAAACCATCTCCCCTCAGCATTTTCATGGACCTGTATTTACTATATATTTACAATATTATACCAAATGTGATATTTTTTAATTTCAAGACTGAAAAAAAATAGGCCAACTTATATAACGGAGAGAAACTGGATTTAAAAAAAAAAAAAAGGCAGTTTCAGACGTGTTCACATTCGCCTGGACCCGGTCTGCATCACACCCCCTCCCTCAACCCCTCCCCCCTCAGACCTTTGAGCGGCCTGGCTGACCTGTTCGATCTCTGCTGCCACAGTCTGCCTCTCTGTGCCGCTGCACCTATTCCCAACAGTCCCCCCCCTCCTCCTCCCTCAACACACACACATTCACACACACACATTCACACACACGCACACACACACACACACACACACACACACACACACACACACACACACACACACACACACACACACACACACTGCCCCCCTCCTCATTCCTCCCTTCTGCTGTCACATGTGGCCTCCTCCCCCCAACACATCAACCCCCTCTCCTGACAAAGCATGCCTCCTTCATAGCCCCCCCTCTATTCCCTCTGTTGTCTAGCCCTCCTCCTCTTCCCCCCAGCAACCCCCCCCCCCCCCACACACACACACACACACACACACACACACACACACACACGGCGCACACACCCCCTTCACGTCACCCCACCACCTGGTTTTGTCCTTTAAAGGTGATAACAGAAGTCAAATAAATACAAAAATCTGCAGAAATGTGTTGACTTTCCTGTAAATTTCAACCTTTATTCTCAGATCTTATCACTTTTATGCCATTTATTTTAGTGTTCAAACACATATTTTAAAATGTTGTATATGTTGACTGTCTGAGGGTTTTGTTTTGTGCATAAATATTCAGTTTATGATTTATGTTTTTTTTAATAGGACGTAGACATAAACAAATGACAATTAGAAAAGGAAAGTATTCAAAACTACAAATAAAGGGAATAAAATAAAGGTAAAACCACTTCAATAAAAATTAAAAAATCAATTGTTTTGATTGCATGTGTGAGCTCCTGGGTGTCACTCTTCCCCGATCCAGATGGAGGAGCTGTGTCTGCACCATGAAACAAAAACCATTGTCCACGCCATCGTCATCAGCAGAGTGGGCTGCCCCGTGGACGGAGATCATTCCCTCCTTTTATTTTCTACAAACATCCATGTTCAAGCAGTGATTCTTTTAGTTTGACTCTGTGCAAAACAATCAGATTCTGAATCCTTTTGCAGCACATTTCTGCAGAATTACACAACACATTGTTCACACTGCATCCTCTCTTTCATTGCAACCTACCTGCTGCAAGGAATTATGGGTAAAACAGCAGCTGGGTGAATTCTGCAGAGCTGCAGGAGCAAATGAGCAGCAGCAGCAGCAGCCGCGATGGATGTGATGTGTTGTTGCAGAGCGATGCCTCAGTCAGAAAAATGAGGCAGCCAGGAAGAGGAGGAGGAGGAGGAGGACCAAAGAGAGGAGGAGGGGAGGATGAGGGGAGGGGGGAGGACGGAAGGAAGGAGGGAGGGTCAGTGTGAGGTGGCTCCGCTCTGCATACACAGCCCCACGCTGATATCTTCATTCATTGATTTTAAAGAACACCACCAAGTGGCACAGAGCAGAGATAACAGGACTCTCAGTTCTGTTTGAGGAGATGAAGAGGGGAGGATGACTCACATGACGGGGGGAAGGAAGTTAAAACGCAAAAAGGGGCCTTTGTATGAAGTTTACCAGAAATAGTAAACAATCTGTACAATCTGAAGCATGCGTCTCATACCACTGCTCTGCAATAAGTTAAAGTTCTTTTCTATGCGAGAAGAGCTTGTAGTTTTAAACAGCATGGTGTTATCAGCTCCCTGAAGGTGCTCTCATTAGTTTATTCTGCAGATTTAAGATGCATCTTAAGTTCAATATTCTCACTGAAAAACCTCATTTGTCATCACATGTACAATCAATGATTGTGTTTATAAAAGTTGGCCATCTCTCGTTAAAACTTTTTAAATTGTTATTTTAAGTTATTTTTTTGATTTAATTTCTAAATTACGTTTCAGCAACAAGGCAATTCAGACTCGTGTTGTGGACCCAGTCAAGACTGATTTTGAGACCACTTTTTGAAAGTCTTGGTCTCGGTCACGCAAAGCAAACATTTGAACTCGATCTTGTCTCAGTCTCAGATTGGGCGGACTCCTGATTTTAAATCAAGGCCGGTCAAGACCACCGCTGACAGGCTGTTTTTCCACATCATACCTGTGAATTTGACATAATTTATTAATCCATGAAGGAAATTCTGGTTTTACACATTCTGTTACTGAGAGACATGCACAAACAGGAGCTGTGGACATGCATTAGTGGAGAGATGTCAGAGTGGGGGTTTGGTGCCTTGCTCAAGGGCACCTCGGGAAGACACCTCTCCAGCTACCAGACCATCTTCCATGTTCTGGTCAGCAACGGCATTCTTCCGGTTCCGAATCCAAGTCCCTACAGACTGAGCTACTGCAGCCCAAAAAGGAAAACGCCCCTTTTTAAAAGAACAAATAACTTTCATTCATTTGTAGTTTGATTTTTATCCCCTGGTTAAAGGTGCAACCTCCCCAATGTTATGGTCTAATTGAGTGACTGCACACAAGATGATGATTTTTCAGTGATATTTATGGTCTTGGTCTTGACTCGGTCTCGATCCCTAAATGTCCTGGTCTTGTTTCGGTCTTGGAGCACTCTGGTCTCAGGTATGTCTCGATCTTGGTTAGTGTGGTCTTGACTACAACACTACTTTAGACATTAAAACATGATAACAGAAGAGCAACTCATTAGAAGAAAACATTAAAAAAGTTATTAAGCCGATTTGACCCAAAAGAGAAGATAAAAATCCAGAAGAAGAAGCAGAAATATAAGACAGACAGTTACAACTTTAACTCGTTTGAGACAGTTTGAGGATGTTTACCTGCTCCAATCTTTCACAAAACAAACTCCTTTAAAATATGAAAACCAACTTGCAAATGAAATTCTCTTGTTTTAATAATTAGCACCAACAAGTGCATCTTTGTCCTATTGACCCTGCACTGTTTGATTCCCTGAAAATACAGTTTTATTATCATCATTTTTTTTTATTTTATCATCTCTTCTTATGTTTTTACTCTACTGCTCTGGGAGATGTTTCACTGCTTCGTTTGCAAAATGACAACAAAGACTTGAATCTTGAAGCCTCATGACATCAAGCTGAAAGGCTAAAAATAGATTATCATTGGGCCGAACATTAAAGGCAGGGTTGGTCATTTTTTCTAAAACTAACATGATTTTGAAAGTAGCATTCCCTCAGTGCTCCGTCTACACCCCCTCCCCTCTGTGCTCCCTCTAAAGCCACGCCCCCTCACTTACATGCTCGAGCGCCGTTGCTCCAGAAGTGGACCTCAGCTCATCTTTTGCATTGTGTAGAAACTACGTCATCTCATGTCTCATTCAGCGGTAAGTAAACTCACAGTATAAACTCCGTCATCAGTGACACACTTTGAGTGTGAGCTAGAGCACGTTAAGAGGTAGAGAGCGAGCAGGGAGACAGGGAGGCGTGTGATTGGTTCATCAGATTGGTACCTCATGGCAGACATTGGTGGAAGTTTTTACAGACTTACAAACTGATACAGATGATGGATTTTCTTCATTCCTTTTTCAGAGCACTGATTAGGACTGTTTTTTGACCCGTGACCAGCGGACACTCAGCAAGGCTATACAGACTCGTACACATTGTGCGCCGTCTCTTCAGTCGATTTGATGTTCCTCTAACTCAAGTTGCTGCTGCCAGGTATGCTTACACACACACACAAGGAATTTGAACTTGTTGCTAGGTTACAAAATGTATCCTCCACTTCCCACTGTAAAGACTTTTATGTGTGTTTTGATAGCGCAGTGTTTATATTAAAGGAAATATCACAGTAAATGAATCCTGTCATAGCATTAGCATCAGCTCTACACCTGTACCCTCTAAAAAGACGAGTAAGATTAGTTTCTCCTCCACCATTGATATTTACAACGCTTATATCAGAAGTCCTGCCCCTTCTTGATTCTGATTGGTCAGTGAGGGAGGAGGGAGCATGGTGCTGTTTCCTAAATTGAAGTGTTTCTAACTGTGAGCGCAGCAACAAAAACAGCTGATGCAGTGGGTGTTTTAGCGCTCAGGATGCTAAAAGCTAAGACGGCCATTGCCTGCGCAAAAAGCTTCGTCTGTTGGCGCTGTCTCTAAAACGTCAGAGTGTTTGTACGGATGGAAGATATATTGTGTTAGCTAATGAGCTTTAGAGATGCAGGTTGAACAATTTTTTTTTTTACCTTTATCGACAAATCATTGCTAACTGTTTACTGAGGTTTTGTGCTAAGCTAGGCTAAGCTAACCATCCGCTGGCTGTAGCTGCTAGCTTGTTATACAATCAATACTTTAGCCTTTACAGACTTTATCATGTGGTTAAAATTTATATATATATATATATATGAACACTAAAAACTGTTGACTGATGATGTTCATTGGACAGGAAGAACCTTTAAAATATCTTATAAACATTTATAGCTGCATTTTTTAGCCGACTAAAATACTTTTTAAAGCTCCAGTTAGGGAGTTTTTATCTGCTTATTTAACAGACTGAGCTTAACACTGATGCATCTTTATGACCTAAAAAAGTTGAAGCGTATGTCAGCGAGAAGATTGATTTTTTTATGATATTTTGTACGTCTATTTTTAATGCGTGTAAACTCGGCCGCAGGGTAGGTGTCAGAAGAGAGAACAACACAATGCTAAAAACTTGTTTTTTAAAGATTGTACGCATTAAAAGATTCATGGTTAGTGATATGTTTGACTATAAGAAGGAAGCTTGATGACATTTTCCATTTAAAAAATACATATGAACAGGACAAAGATAAAAGCTATGTACTGCTTTGGCCACAGGGGGCGCCAAAATGCACATAGAAAGTTCCTCACAGGAGCTTAAACTACAAATAAAGGCATCAATAACCGCTTATAAACTCTTTAAAATTAGTTTTATACTTAGGCATGTGTGTGTTATAAATATATTAAAAGGTTTTCTCAGGGTGTTACCATGGTAACCGCAGTCAAACACAACAGTTAAGATTTCCATTTTTTATTAAGATTATAAATTTTTAACAAATATTTTCTGGAACAGTTTTACCCGGTGATATACAATTTTTATTAAGCACAAAAATACAAGAATAACAACAAAATATGTAGAGAATGGCTGAATACTCTCTTTATTTTGGTACACATAGTGCTCATAAAGCTAATGCGTGGACTCTCGGGGGGGTTATGGCTAAAAATCAGGAGTTTGCCTTTTTAAAACAAAAGGACTCACATCATTCTTTTACAAAACAAACAGATCTCAAATAAAAAAAAAACTAACTCACAAAACCAAGACATGTTGGATTCATGAATCGCTGTGGAGGCTTTGAGCAACACAATGATTAAGAGAGGAGGAGTTCAAACCGCCAAAATGAAACCAGGCTGTTTTTTTAGTGTCACACAGCACACAGGTGAAGTGACGACCAAAATAAGCCCAAAAAAAAGTGTCCCGGGTTTTAAGTGTCGGCACTCATGAAGTGATATGAGCTGGTTCAGTCCATGTACCTTTGAAGTGTTTCGGAGGGAGTCTTGAATGTGTGTTAGACATGACAACAAACTGCTCAAATGTGCAAAGACGTCCGTTTCAACCCAGAGGTGATTTTTTTTTTTTCAGGACAGGAGACACATTCAGTCACTTTCACTTTCGGACAAAAGCTCGCGGTAAAATGTGCATCAGACTTAAGGCAACAGAAGTCGATCAGGAGAGGTGTAAATGTTACATATGGCACAAAGTCTTTCCCCTCCCTGTCAAACTGCTGTCATTAAAATGCTCCATTTAAATATCTTTTTCTTTTTTTTTCCTGCAAAAATAAAGTTGATTTAGACCTAGTATAGGGGAGACCGGGTTCAGCTGTAACGCTTCAAGTTTTCAGCCAATCAGAAGTGTGGGTGATGTCACCCAGTGTGCGCCAAAAAAAATGACAAACCCTCACATAAATTATACAGGATTTGTTCAAGACAAACATGCCCCTCGACTTACTGTACTTGATTCTTTTGTATATTTTGAAGTTGTTAGCTAATGTTTGAGTCAGTTTAGCTAAGAATGCAGATCATTTCAATGTTCAAATGAAATCAATAGGGTTTAAATTTTCACCAAATTATTTGCAAACCTTATTTTACAGAATCAGCAATCCATCACAGGAGAGTAACAAGAAATCGTAAGTTTTAAACTGCATTAACAGACAGTGCTTTGATTGAAAAATGCAACAATTCTTTGCACCTCTTTTAATTATTGGCAAACAAAAAAGGTCTTTTCAGAAACTCTGTGCTCCCGTTTATTTTCTGTAACCTTACAAGAATGTCCTCACTTTTTCTGAGAACATTCCCAAAAGGTTTCAGAAACTTTTCCACCAAAATAAAAAATGTTTCTTGAACATTCACAGAGCAGTTGCTGCACAAGGTTTCGCAATCATGACATCCTTTTCAACATAAAGCAAAGTGAACATGTGGAGAACAGTGTGGGAACATGTCTTTGTGTTCAAAATGACCCATACAGAAACTGGCAGCAGACAATAACTACTGGGTATTGTTTACCAATATTTAGTTGAAAACATGTTACATGTGACCCCGGTCTCCCCTCAAATAAAGTGTTTGATTTAAAACGCCACAATCGCCCGGGTCCACGCGCCCAGACTGGCCAGGACCTGCTTGCTACAGATCTGTTCCAAGTCCGACTGTCTGCTCAGCAGCCCTGAAAACCCCGATCCGAAGATGGAGATGAGGTTGGAGATGTTGGAAGTGTCCGTGTAGTCCGGGTGTGAGAACAAGCAGTCTTCTCGTTTCGCTCTTTTGCGAGCTGCTGTGAAATCCGAGATTTCCTCCACGTCGGACACACAACAACCGAAGTCCACCTTCCGTTTCTTGGCCGGGGACTGCGCGCTCTGTCCGCACTGGAGCGCGTCGCAGCAGCAGTCCTGGTGGAGGTAACCGTTCTCCACCGTGGTCACAACATGCGTGTCCAAGTCCAGCACGGTGGTTTTGTTGCAGTACGCGGAGCTGTTCATGGAGAACTGCTCGCACTGTGACACCGGAGAGGACTCCATGCAGCAGCTCCGGTAGTAGCAGGGCTCCGGCTCCTTGCTGTCTTCCTCCAGCGCACAGCAGCCGTGCAGAGCGCTCGCTGTCCGGGTGTGCGCTGCTGGCTGCGCCGCGCCTCGGTGGCACGCAGCGCCGCACAGACTCACCTCCTCTCCGCCGCAACAAGCAGCCCGCGCCTGCTCCTCATCCTCCGCGTCCTCTGCGTCCAGATCCAGCGGGTTGAGCTCCTGGATCTCGTTGCAGACAGTCATCACCTCCTCGTACTGCTGCATCCTGTAGATCTCCGCGTATTTCTCCTTGATGTAGACCTGCCTGGCGTTCCGCAGCACATAAGAGACCAGCAGGTTTTTGTGCAGCTTGATGCCTCCTCTCTGCGTCCTGGAGTTGTGGATCTTCATTAAAGAGATGGAGATCAGGCTCTGTGCGTCCGATACGCACTCCATGGTGTTGATCATCGCTGGTACGGCTCCTCTCCGGGAGAAGAAAAGCGACTCTCAGCTATCTCAGAGGGAAGCGTTTTGTTGGAGGAGAAAGGTTCGAGTCAGCTCTGTGGAGAAACATTGGACACACCGATCCGCCTCCCCCACAAAGCCAGCAATCATTTGCAGATGGCCTGAAACCAGATTATATATACCCAAGACGCAGAGTCCGCCTTCTTCTGGGAGAGCCAATCAGCTCTCTGGGATCCGTTGACTGACAGACTGGTGCTCTGGAAATATGTCGCCATTGACCAATCAGCGCCCGGCGGTTCCTCTGAACTATTCAAATTCCTCCCAGGCTGTCTAACAGGAATGTCCTCATTTCAGCGGCCCCAGAGCAGAGACTTACAAAAACCAGTTCATGTTCCGGGTTTACATGTTTGAAATGAGATTTTTCTTTCAAAATCCAACCAATAAAGACGTCAACGTTTGTTTCAAAAGTTTATTGGTGAGTAAAAATAATGTATTTGACCTTTTTCAACCCAAATCATAATTGCAGTGACCCCAAAAAGTTTAATAAAAAACAAACAAATTAGATAACAGGGATGTTTAAAGCATTTAAATCATGTGGACATTCAAACTTGAAAAGTCTTCCTGAGACTAACAAATGTCTTTTTTTAAATGTAATGTTTATTTTTCTGCCAGCATTTATGTGCTTTTTAATTGGAGTGTTTTTATGGGATTTGTTGACGATAGCAAAAATAGAAATATTCAGCTTAGTCCTAACAGACAAGGTCGGTGGGGTCATATTATTTTTAGAATTTAAATGTTGCTCCGTGTACAAACAGCAGAGAGCGGGCTGTCAGTCAAAACGAGGGCTGTGGTTGGTTTGTTGAAGTCGTCGTCTCGTTTCTACTGATGAGTAAATGTTCAGTCACCTGGTGTATCAATAACACGAGACAGACTGTGATACAAACTGTGTGTATTCAGAGGCAGATAAGTAACGAGAGCAGGAGGAAATAACCTGTTTAAAGGGCCAGTACGAGAAAAGTAAAAACATACTGCCGCCAAAAACTCAAACAGATGCAGTGAAACAGGCTGTTCTAGTTCTCTGCTCTTACCTAAAATGAAGTAGTGCACTACTATACAACAAACCCTAACCATGAGCCAATTTGGATCTTTCTGCAGGAACATTGAGCCCTTTTCACACATGCACTTCTTTCAGGAAATTTCAGGACTGCTTGCCCCTAAAATTGTTCTTCAACACGTCCCTCTTAGCGTTAAGTTTTCCCTGACGGACAGGAGGAGAGGGGCGGGATCTCCTGAGGCAAAGCATGATGTTTAAAGAACAATGAAGAAGTATAGTAGACAAAGCTACAGACGTTACAGCGTGTGCTTCAACTAGTTCACACTATAAGAGTGCGTGAACATGCTAGCTAAGAGAAAACATAGTGAGGCGGTTTCATGATGTGCATGAAGATCGCATCAGTCTCGTGCCGGTGGCAGGTTAATTGTCACCATCCTCTCCCGCTTTATAACAGTGTATAGTCCTGAATATTTCCTGCTGCATTCTCAAATCCTTCCACCTCGACTTCACATGGACAGTGTACCAGAGAAAATTCCGGGTATAGCCAGAGCAAAGAAAAATCAGCCGTTTGCGTTCACACATGCAGCTCACCTCGAAAATTTCAAGAAAATTCAGGGTGTGGAGAAAATTTCACGAGCTTTGTCGGGGGGTTTTGTGCACTCACTGAGAAACAATTTGGGACTTTCAGCCTGCAAATGCCTTATGAAACAAAAGTCAAGGCAGAATTCTTTAAAGATTTTTGGGGGACTTTCGGCCTTTAGTGACGTTAGAGAGACAGGACATGTAGGAAGAGAGAGAGGAGGACAAGATTGGCAGAACAGCGTCAGGCTCAGGAGTGGAACCTGCGAACACTGTGACGAGGATTGAGCTGCATGCTCTACCAACTGAACCAAGGCAGCACCGTCCATGCTATAAGAAACAAACATTATTGTGCACCTTTAAAAGGTTAGCTGCTCAGTGTTGCCTCATTCTTCTCGACTTTCATAAGATTCCTGAGAAAATGAACCAAGTTCTGTCTTGAAAAAGGATGTCAGTATGTCACCAGATTATTCTGCAGACGCTCTTCTTCTGCGTGACAGAGATTCCTTTGTATGCATCATGTACATATATATGTATTTGTTCCCTCATTGCACTGGGTTAACGGTCATCAGCATTTGCACAGGAAGCCATTTCAGTAAGAAAGGTGGAGATTTACTCCACCCTGCAGTTCTTGCAGAGAACCAAACAGCAGGTAAAAACAGTCAATATTAGACCTGCATCTATCAAGACAACTTCTGCAACTGAATCATGATGCTGCTTTGTGTAAATAGTGCAATACAGAGATAATTGATGTTTTGATTACACCTGGATAAAAAATAGAAAATAAGAAAGATATTTCCTGAATGACTTCCTGCAAACAGAAATGCAGCACTACGTGCACAGTAGTAAACACAGGCAGTGAGGCATTTAACCAACATGGTGTCTTCGTCTGTACCAACACTGTGAGGCCGTCTGTGTGTGCAAAAGCATCAGCTGCTAACCTGCTAACATGTGGGAATGTTGTGGAGCAGGTCTGTGTTTGTGGAAAGTACCCGGCAGGCAAGAGAGAGGCGGGCGTAACACACACACAAAGGACACACACACACGCACACACACGCACGCTCAGAAGGGGAGAGATAGAGTTACTCTGAAACGTCGGTTATGACTGATAGATCCATTTTGACTGAATTTCTTGAAGAACCTGGGTCTACATCCAGTCATGTGTCAGAGGTTTGCACTCCTATAAAAAGTTTACTGTTTTTCTTCTCATATCTCCCAACAAGCCCTCCAACATATAAAGACGATATGTCATTTGTTTCATTCAACACCATCCACAGGAGCGTTACCTGAACAAACACTTGACACTTAGAGGATCTGTTACAGTTTGCAATCAATGTGGAAATCCTTAAAAGTGCAGTTTTCCGATGGCCAGCAGGGGGCGACTCCACTGGTAGCGAAAATAAATCTGAATCTCAGTTGATTTATTCCATTTATTTATTCCATTTATTCGGTTTCCTCGTGAGTTAATGGTCTCAATCTCAAGTTTGAAGTCTTCTTCAACACTGCGTGATGTTCATTTTTAAAAAATGATACTCCCGTTCAGAGACTATAAGAGCCCTGTCCGCTATTGGCGTGTTTGTCAGTGTCACTTCTACTGCAGCGACCAGTCCAAATGAAGACGGGCGGAGGGGACAGTAAGGACTTGTGCACGTCCATGTTGTAACGGTTTGGGTCTTTGTTAAGGTTGTTTTTGGAGAGCGTTGGAGACAGTAAGTTAGCCAAAGTGCACAAACAAACGTGTCTGGGTTTTCCACAATGCTACAAACTACACATCGACCTCACAAAGCTCGGTTGTACGACTACTATTTTATCATAACTTCAGAAAAGTGTCTAAATGAATCCTCACATATCTGTTGAGTTGAGAGGCGAAATGAAAGTAGGAGCGCCGCTCAAACTAATCTTCAAGGATTAAAACAAGACGCCTTCTAGTGGCGCCTAGTCGCTCCCCTTGTAACTTAGCAACACAGCATGTCTTAAAGGTACAGGCAACAATGTTTAGAACTGATGCTAATGGCAGGACATGTTTTTACGGTTTCTATTTGAAATGAATCTTGAATAAAATCAAATATTGAGAATTCAGAGCAATTTAAACTAACGGTTGCTACTGAGGGAAGTGGAAGACAGCGAGACAAGGATGAGGGGCGCTCTGAAGCTGAGGTCATGAGGGCTGCCGCCACAAAAACACAGGACTTTAACGATGCTCTGTGGCGGGTTATCTTGTGATGAAAAAAGTGTGAATTTTAGATTCCTCATGCTGATTAAGAAAGCTCCGGCATCATGACTTGAACCTTGTTTCTAGCTCTACCTGCCCGTCAGAATATGATCTCTTCTGGCGTCACAGAAACATCAAGGCGAGGATGTCTAAAACATCAAACTTGACGCTTCAACACTTCGGTCAATCGATCAATATACGTCGTCGTGTCTGTGACAAATACTCATATAACGTCTACGCACACAAACAAACACACAAGTCAAAATTATAGTGAGTCTGTAAACGCTTTGTTAACTTTGTGAAATAAAACATGCAAATTATGTATTTAAGCTTTAATATGTTGCCCAAGTGGTCAAAAGTTGCATGACTTCCTCTTTAAAAAGGAGTTCTTTTCTTTCAGGTATTGGGTACATTTAAATTTAGCAGCAGTAGCCTCCTCTCGTCATGCTCATCTCACCCACACAGCACCCTCTTTGGCTATATTAGGTTTTCTGCCTCCAGATGGCAGCGAGCAGTAAACCCAAACCCCTTTACTCCACAGTAACCCCCCTCACAAAAACTGTCCCTGACATCACACAGAAAAAGTCAGTGGCTTCATTTTTTTACATTTGGTGTGGGAGCAAAGACCAAATATTTCATATCCAATCACAGTAGACTCATAACTCCTGAGCTTAGTGATCTGAAGGAAACAAACATGCTGGAATAAGATAAATAGTGCTGAGTGTTATCATGCATAATGTCAGCTTGTGAAAACCCGGAGTGAATGAAGGACGTGAAAAGAAAACACGGAGTGTGAGCACAGAGAGTGTCATCCTGCAGGCAGCAGCAGTGCAGTGCATCACAGTGGCCTCTACAGGTTTAATCACAGTTCAAAAGCTGCAGAGTGAGTGCAATAACCTGCGTTGAACCTGTAGAGGCCAGTGCAGCTCCAGTTTTCTGCCCTGTGTGATTAGCTCTTTGTTGCTGTTTCCAAATTCTTCCTCTGAAGTGGGACGGTGCTGCTGCAGCCTGCAGGGTGCAACAACATATTTATCTCCGTGCAGCATGAAGAAGAAGAAGAAGAGAAGGAGGAGGAGGAGGAGGAGGAGGAGGAGGAAGTCCCTCCGGATCAGACCGAGACCGCGCTCAGGGCTGCCTGAAGGACGCCTGAATGTAATGTTCTCTATGAATGATGAATGTGAGATGCCGAGCAGGACGCCTCTTTTCATCCAGAGGAGGTAGCTGTTTGCAAAGAGGAACACACACGACACAGAGGGTCCCAGAGAACAAACAGTTAAATATATAAAGGTCTCCACCCGCTAGATAAAGGCTTGGTGGAGCTGCAGCAGCTCATATTCAACACATGAGGAGCAGCATCCTCACACTGCAACCCGGTGCTGCACTGATTTAATGAGGAACGCTTTGAGTTAGGAGCTTAAAATGACACGTTCAGGGACGACAGACAAAGAAAATAAGACAATACACAGGATGCATTCAATTTACAATAAAGGGTTAAAGCACATGTGTTCCCACATTATGACACAAAGGATGTGTTATGCATTTTGAAGTTGATGACAGTTGGGGAATACATCCAGCTTTAAGGCTAACACTCAGAAAAACCAAATGGTTCAAATTTAAACAAATAGGACATTTGTCACATCAAAGTCTCAGAGTTATTGTAGAAATGTTGAGCCTGTGTTTGTGAGGACTAAACAGCCTATCACAGACACTCGCTGTGGCAAGTGAGCATGCATGTGTGACAGCTGCAGTGTCACTTACACCCCCTACACCCCCCCCCCCCCCTCCCTTCTGTCTCTGAACAATACTGACACGAGGGGACACAAAGTCTTTGCTAAATTTAAAACCACCCGCCCGGCAATCTCAGATGTTCAAAATGCATCAGTGCAAAAAGCTGCAGTTCCTCCGGTGTCCACTAGAGGCTGGCTGCAAAAGCCAAAGAATCCCCAGTAGGCTTCATGTTAAAATGTATAATTTTACAGCAGAAAAATAAACCTGATTACAGCCTGGTTAAAGAAATGTTTTGGTCTCTATGGCTCATTTCTTTATTGGTGGAAACTGTAGTGAAGGAGAATTGTATCTTTGTGACAGGTGAGGGTGATGTAGCCAGCATGAAGATTCATTTAGCTCGCCTTTACTCCACGTCTTCTAGAAAAGATGAGAGTCAGTTGGGGTCAGCATTTCTAATATGGTGACTGCCATCGTTGGGCTGCATACCACTTAGGTGGGCTGCAGAAACCAATAGGTGACATCACTGAAACTACTGCTGGTGTTTTATCCAGTCTTTGGTTAAAACAGAACATTTTGAGGCAATGGTGGCTTAGTGGTTAGCTCCTGTTCCTCATGTACGAATCCAACCTGAGGCTCCTTTCCTGCATGTCACTCCCCACTCTCTCTCTCCCCAATTTCTGACTTTATCCATTGTCCACTAAAGAAATGTCTTTAGCCACTGTGAGGTCACCTATGGGTTTATAGTTTTCTCATTTGTAGCCTCAACTTTAACCTTTCAGCTGTCGCCATCTTTTCTTTTGAGCCACTTTGACCATATATTCATGACAGGGTGACACTAGAGGAGGAGAGTAGAGAGTTTGGAAATGCTGAGTTACCTGCAGACACACTAGCACTAGCTGGGTTAGCAACTTGGATAGTTTACACAAACTGTCACGTTAATTTGGATGCCAATTTGGCTTTTGAGAAACAGGCTACTACCCTGATTTTTTAACTTGAAAATTTGCAGTTGACTCCTGAAGTTTTTGTAAGTCAAACCAAATGTTGAAGAAGACCTTTTTCTAGGCCTGTGGTAGCCACCCGCACTCAATCGTCCCTTACTTTCGGGTCTATGTGAATCTAAACGGGAACATGATTTACAAAATCAACATCAGGCTGTACTGAAGACGACTTCAGAACTACAGATTGAGACCATAAACTCATTAGTCAAATGTTTAATTAGGGAATAAATCAACTCCCTTCTATGCAATCTAACATCTTTTTGAAACCATCAGAGTCGCCCTCTGCTGGCCGTTAGAAAGAATGCAGGTAGACGACACTTTTTAGCATTTGCTTCACTCTTCAGGAGTTTTGTCCACCTCTTATATAAAGTCTATGTGTTGATTTTTGTTACCAAACAGAAATTGGTTCGTGTCCACTAAAGTCTTTTTTTGTTTGATTCATTTGTAAACTGTCTGAAGTAAACCATAAACCACATGGCATAATATACGTTTAAAGAAAATACGTACTTCATGATATCACCATGCGTTCTTTTTCTCTTGAAATCTGTGTATTACATCACGTTCTCTTTCTATTTTCAGTCGCTCCTTGTTATATCTTCTCTGTTCTCTGCCGTCCTCCCTCCCTCCCTCGTCTCCTCCCCTCATCATTTCAGCCTCACAGCTCCATCGTCTCTGCCTCCCTTTACCTCCTCTCTGCTCACCGCGCTGACATCCTCATCTTTCTCCCCCCTCGGTTTCATCCTGAGCATGTTTATGTCTCTCTGTGTGCCTCTGAGTGCAGCAATGCAACACACTTTCAGGTGTCAGCAGAGCGGAGGATGTTTGTTCTCCACGTCTTTTGCATGCACGGTCAGCAGCAGAGAGCACAGAGGCAGTGCTGCGTCCACGCTCGTGGTCTTCACCTTTCTGCTTCCTCGTTAAACTTCTCTGCATCTTTTCATCTTTTATATTCTTCTAAATTTCCACAGTTAGTTCACAATTATGTTATGTTACGATAAGATACAGTTATACCTGTAGGGACACTGGTCTTGGACTCAGTGCTGCACAAAGTGTTTACCATCCTCTCTTCCCGGTCTGTTCAGTCTTTGAGAAGATTCTTTGCATCACATCCATGCTGCAGCCTCTGGTGTTGAAAAGTGAAACCCATGTGGAAGTGCAACATAATGCAGTTCTTCAAGCGTCCACTAGAGGCTGGCTGCAGAAGCACAGGAAGTCACATACACACCCATTCTAAAAAGGAAATTTTTACATCAGAAATCAACATGTTTACAACCTGGTTCAAAAAAACGAAATAGGTTTAATTAGTGTTTATAACTCGCCCGTTTTGATTTTAAAAAGGATAAGACTTATTGATAATAAGGGGCGTGGCTGATCTGCTGGAGAATCAATGTTTTCATACTTTTAAGTAACTCTACATGGATGGATGTATACAGACATCCGGCTGTGCAGAATATTGCCCCTCTGATATTTCTTTAGATTTTAGCCAGATAAATAAAGTAAGGAATCTAAATGATTGTCTAAAATGATTCTTCACACATACATACAGTAAGTGCTGTCTGCATGACGCCGCTCCTCCAGACTTTAGACGGAGGTTTTTAATCCATGTCTGCTGCTGTGAGCTTCTTTAACTTTTCGCCTTTATGTGTCTCTACTTTAGGGATTCAAAAGTACCTCCTTTGTTTTCCCCAGATTTGACCGACTGACACGACCTTAAACAGCACAAAATCACTTCCTGCCCCCCCCCGTCTGGAGTTCTACTCAGTGACTTGATGTCGTCTGAAAACTATCAACAACTGTTGAAACTGTACTGTTTGATTTGTTGACATGAAATAACTTCAGGCTTTACTTTCAAACTTTACTTTAACCAACAGTCTTGGACCTGACTAATTGATTTGAATTTTGTTTGGGGGTTGATGCACTCAATAAAACAAAAATGTGAATGTAATAGTGTCTCGAGACCACTTTTTGAAGGTCTCGTCTCGGAATAGAAAGCATTTTTCCTAGGTCTTGTCTCGGTCTCAGAGTGGGCGGACTTCGGACTTGAAATCAAGACCAGTCAAGACCTCCACTGATTTTTATTTTTCCACACCATCACTGTGATAAGAAGGGAAAAGCCTCTTTCTAAAATAACAGATTACTTAAACTCATTTGTAATTTGATTTTATCACCCTGGTTACGTCCGCAACTGTTAAGGGTGACACGCCCCCTGCACACAAGAGGAGGATTTTTCATTGGCATTTCTGGTCTTGGTCTTGACTCGATCTTGATCCCTAAATGTCTCAGTCTTGTCTCAGTCTCGTCCTGCCTTGATCTTGGTCTTGTCTTGGGCTCTGAGCACTCTGGTCTCAGTATGTCCCGGTCTCGTTTAGTGTGATCTAGACTACAACACTACTCTGTAATGTTCTCCAGAATTAAACTCATAAGACAAAGAAATACTTGCAGGTGATGATGAGCAGAAAAGTTCAAAACACTCCAATCAACCCCTTTCACATCCATTTTATAAATCAGAGGTATCACTGCAGCTTTAATGATTGATACAAAGCCATAATAAGATGTACACATATCATGTAATTTCTTAATTACAATTCCCGGAATAAGGCATTTACTAAGTTTCTGTCACATATCCAGGGTTCAGTGGGTGTGACCGGCTAACTTTATCCATTTCACTGACAAAAGGCACGTCCACAGTCCTGCAGCAGCGAGGTGCAGACTGAGAGAGAGAGAGAGGGAGGGAGGGAGGAGGATGAATACTTTATTGGAGGGAGAACTGCAGTATCAGCAGGAGGAATTTTAATGATGGCGAGCTTCAGTTATGTCCAATCACATCAGTTGGTTTCACTCTCCTTTAAAGGAGTCTCTTCATGCAGCCTGAAAGTTGCTGCTCATAAAGACTTTCAGCGGTTTCTGGATGGTCTGCCACACCCTGAATTTCACACTTCAGAGGGCGTGATGTCGCAGCTGGGCGGGGTCACAAATACAACCACTGTGCTGATGTTTAAGTGTGATCTTAATTCAGCGAGGGATGAGCGCGAGTAGGTGACTTAACGATGTCAGCCTAGCTAAGCTGAAGCCAATGTGGATCCAAATAAACAAAACAGCTACAGCTTGCACAACCTCCTGAAAAACTATGGTGAAAAACTGTTTGCGCTCACACCAGCCGACTTCTTCACT
>NC_083628.1:19294952-19374952 GCF_963584025.1 Labrus mixtus | reverse complement strand
GAGACTTGGACTCTCCCTCAAAGACTTGAGACTTGGACTCGCCCTCAAAGACTTGTGCTCATCTCAGGAGTTAGCAACTCATTTTCCCAACGTTGGTGACTGCTTCACATTTTAGTCCATGTTACATTTAGCTCGCCCTAGATGGGGGATTGTGGAGATCTTTCTGACTAGAGAAACAACTTTAGCATGCACATACACATAGAACTACACATAAAAATGATTTTACAAAATGATCAGTGTTAGTATCAAAGACATTTCATCAAAAGTGTGTGTATCGTATCAAGATCGTCCATCCCCACTGTCTGTCATCTTTCTCTTTTTCTTCCTTAATTGAAGGAGAAACTTTTGTGTGGATAATTAAAATGGTCTTAAAACAAGATGTCTTCCACCACTGAGCTGTGGGATGTGGGAGAGGCAGAGTAAAATAATGAGTGTAAAACAGAGACGTGCAGTCTGCAGAAGACGATGCTCAGTGTTCCTGCAAGAATCCAATTGCACAGCCGGCTCTCTCACATTTGCTGTTTGGTTCAGCTTGGTGTGTTTGTCTGTGTGTGGTTCTGTCAGCTTTGTGCCTCAAAGAGCTTTTTTCTTCTCGCTTTTATTTTCCTAGAGAGAGAGAGAGAGAGACGGAGGAGCGAGAGAGAGAGAGAGAGGCTGGAGCCAGCAGTCTGGAACGAGCATGACAGAATTTGAATTATAGAAGCAGCAAAGAGGAGAGGGAGCGGGGGAGGGAGCGAAGGAGAGAGAGGGGGTTGTGTTTCAGTGTGTGTGTGTGTGTGTGTGCATCTGTTTCTGTGTGGCAGGGTAAAAGACAGAAAAAGAAAGAGAGAGAATCGTTTCAGCAGTGGAGGCTGTTATTTCGCAGAGATAGTTGAAAATGTTTGGAACAATGTTTCAGCTAGTTTTTCATTTAGAAATCTTCTCACTGTTCACTCATTCAGAGCCGAATGTGTCAGCTGTAGATTCGTTCTGTTGAATCTTTTGTACAACGATGATTGGGGTTTGAAAATCCTTCAAGTCAACCCGCTCATAAAGTTAGAAACAACCATTAGCATAGTTAAACTACACATCTTATACAGTATGCTTATCTTTTCAATTGATTACACGTTATTGTTTAGCACAGCAGTTGATTTATTGTGTTAGTCCAACTAAAACTGGACTTTCAAAATGCATGTTAACATTCGAGTCCGGCTGAAATGGTACTAAATCGAATTTCTCCAAATCAGACTAACACACCTAGATAATGCAGATGGAGATCGATTAACTGCTAAATTCCAGCAGATGAGTGTTCGGTTAATCAGTGTGTTTGCTTCCACTGACCTCGCTGCGTCTCAGCTCAGTCCCAGCTCCAGCAGTCCGAATCCCTCTGCAGCAGATACGCAAGGATCCTATTTTAGCAGGATGCGAGAGGACAGGACATTTAGCGCAGAGCAGATCAAGTGGGACAGGAAGTCAGACATGGAAAGCATAGCTCTACTTACAGTTAGTAGAGGGTTATGGTGTTTTCACACATGCACTGAAATCCTGAAAACTTCTTAGAATATTTGAGGTGAGCTGCATGTGTGAACGCCATTTTTCCCTCCAACTTTACTTTTTCCTGCCGGTCCCGGAGGAAAAATGTCCGCAGTTAGCCTGGCTTTGTGTGAAGAGGTGATATTCAGGACGCTTCACTGAGAGCGAGGGGGCAGGAGTGATCACGCTACCGGTGCAATCTTTGTCAAAGTATTCAAGCGACTTCATAATACTCTTTTCTGCTCACAAGTCAACTAATTTGTTTTTCCTGTGAATATGCTAATTACTTGTAGCATTTATATAAAGTAAAAAAATAAACATTGTAGTGTTGGACTGTGTCGCTTTGTCAACTCCATTTTTCACCAGGGAAAACTTTACAAAAAGCTTGACTAAAGATATTTTCACACATGCACTCCTGAAAATATCCTAAAAATGTCAATGAAATCTTATGCACCCATGTCCTTCACAGTTTAAAGTGTAATAAGCTAGCTTTACCTACAGTTCATATAGACCTTCACTACACTATATCGCTATAGGCTTTCATAAAGGCAAACTATTGTGTTCCTAGTTTCTTTATTAAAAGTAGGGATTGAGAATATAAATGTATATTTGTGTTCTGTTCAGAGGGACATCATAGCAAAATGGCTGCTGAGTAAATTTTGTGAGAAGAGACCGAATGAGGTTGTTGTTTTTTTGTTTGTTTTTACCTGGCTGTAAACACATTTATCATGTAGTAAAGTTGGATATTTTAACATGGGGCTCTATAGGGATATACTCACATTTGGAGACAGCCTCTAGTGGCCATTCTGGGAACTACAGTTTTGTAGCAGTTCTTAAAGGTTCAGCATCTTTTTTTTCTTGTAAGCTTACAAACATTTTTTTTTGTTATAAAAAATCTCAGCCCTGATTGAAGTTTTGTTATGGAGACTCTGGGGCAGCTGTGGCTTAGTTGGTAGAGTCGGTCGTCTCTAGACCGAAAGAGACTTGAGACTTGACTTGGACTCGCCCTCAAAGATTTGAGATTTGACTTGGACTCGCCCTCAAAGATTTGAGATTTGACTTGGACTTGCCTTCAAAGACTTGAGATTTGACTTGGACTCGCCCTCAAAGATTTGAGATTTGACTTGGACTCGCCTTCAAAGACTTGAGATTTGACTTGGACTTGCCTTCAAAGATTTGAGATTTGACTTGGACTTGCCTTCAAAGACTTGGGACTTGACTTGGACTCGCCCTCAAAGACTTGGGACTTGACTTGGACTCGCTTCAAAGATTTGAGACTCGACTTGGACTCGCCCTCAAAGACTTGGGACTTGACTTGGACCCTAAAAGATAATCCCCAGCCACACCTTCAGCCACATGTCCGATGTGTCCCTGGGTAAGACACTGAACCCAAAGTTTCTCCCGCTGCTTCGGCTGCAGTGTATGAATGGGATTAGTTACTTCTGATGGTCACTTTACTCAGCAGCCTCTACCATCAGTGTGTGAATGTGTAGGTGTGACCTGTGGTGTAAAAGTGCTTTGAGTAGTCAGAAGACTAGAAAAGTGCTACACAAGCTCAAGTCCATTCATCCTTTACTTTCTCCTCTTTTGGGACTGATGTGGATAATAACATTTTCTCCCCTCAGTCGATAGTTTAACTCTCCCTCTTTCTATCGCTACCTGCCCACTTTCAGTCGGTCCTGACAGCCCAGCAGGACAGAGCATATACTGTATGTGTTCTCTGGTGTGTATTTGTTGGTATAACCAGCAGCAGTTACACACAACCCAAAAGCCCTGAATGCACACACAAACCTGTCAAACCTCCCGTCCCAAAGCCTCGCAGAATGCTTTCACACAGACACAGGGAGAAGGTAAGGTGTGTGTGTGTGTGTGTGTTTAACAGGGGAGGGGAGAACATTCCAGAGAAGGTAGACAAAAAGAGAAACAGAGAGGGACAGACTTCATTGTAAAGACTGCTGCAACTCGATACTCTTGCATACTGAATATTCCCCCAGAGGTTTTTTTCCATTACCCCAGAACGGTGGAGTCGTTTAGCTGATCCAGCCCAGCTTTTCCACTCTTTCTTTTTTCTTTTCTCCCTCCCTCCCTCCTTTTTCTTTTGCTGTATTTTCACAGACACATTGTGCAAATGTAACCTTTTGCAAGCCCCAACTCCCCCCACCGCTCTCCCCACCCGTCCCCAGGAAGTTGGCTAGCCACTTTGCTGCCAAGAAATATGAAAAACTGGCAGGCTGCCCGTTTCATCTGCAAACACACAGCGGAAAAAGGGAGGGCGGGAGGATGGGAGCAGCAGGAGGGAGGGAGGGAGGGAGGGAGGGAGTGAGGAAAGGAGGGGGAGATTGGAGGTGACACAGAGGAGAAGGAATACTGCTGCTTTGCTTGCCACGAAGAAGAAGAAGAAGAAGAAGAAAAAGAGGAATGAAACGCAGAGCAGAGAGAAAGAGCTGCAGAGAGATAAGGATGGATTTTTCTTGCATGAAAAGGGGCCACATTACTGAGTGAAGATAAATCATGTGGAACATTTTCTTAACAGCAGCAGAACGCCACATGGCCGCTGATGAGGAGAGAGAGCCGGGTTAACACATGCACACACACGCAACCCAGCCCTCTGCGTGCCATGTGTGCAGTGGAGACACATGCACATACACGTCCCTGCATAGACATGTATAGAAGAATAATAAGCCCCTATAGGAGTGCTGTCTGACGTGCTTTACATAATAAGAAAATGTACAAAGCTGTAGCCCATAGGCCAAAGTATTAAACTGAATTTCTCTAAATCCATTCTCTTCACTTTACTGGTTCGGATGCATCTTCGCAGAGAGCATTGTGGGGACAACAGCTTGGGAGGTTGTAAACTTTACAAACTAGCGGTGCTTTCACACTTGCACAAAACTCCTGAAAACTTCCTGAAATTTTCAGGGAGAGCTGCATGTGTGAACGCACATACCCAGAATGTTTCCTGCCAGCCCCCTAGTAAATTTGCCGTATGAAGTCAGATTGAGCTGGTGTGAGAAAGCAGCAGGAAATTCACCGCAAGCGATAGGGCGATGGTAGGGGGTGAAGACGTTTATATCTTGCGACAGGCGCTCGACTTAATGCATGCTTCCAGTGAGAGCTCTGTGCATGTAATGAAACTCCATTATGTTTTCTATTGGCTCTTTGTTGACTGTGAATATGTGGAACTACCTATAGCACTGATATACTTAGATATAAATGCAAAAATTGTGAGCAATTCCTCATAGTTCTTTAAATGTCATGTCCTGCCTCCTGACATACCCCACCTTCCCTACCCCCAATGTCCGACAGGGATAGTATCTCGCTGTGAGGTGCATGGAAGCCGGCTTAAGTTTTCTAGAAATTTCAATCCTCTACGTGAGCCGGTTCAGCTTTTCACATAGTCTGTGCAGCCAGCACTGGAGAGGAGCCGTCCCCTGGCAGCCCTGCAGTGTTCTCTTCCAGAGAGCTGTCCAATCAAGAGGATGTGGGCACGTGGGGAGGCGGGCCTTAAAGTGACAGCACCTGAAACAAACCATTTTAAGACGAGGCTGAAATGACGTTTTTACACCAGTGTGATGACATCAGTATCAGATAAGTATGGACTTTTTTTGAGGAAATCATGCAAAGCCACTCTTTAGCAGAGTCCTGCACCGGGTCTGGTACCTGTTGGGTAACACACAAAAGGATTCTGTAACACGTAAAAAATGTAAAACGACACGGGTACGGACGTGGGTGAAAATGAACAGAAGGCGGGTAGCTGGTGAGAACAAAAGCAAAAACAACATCAAAAAAGAAAAGTGCTGTGGAGTCTGTAAGTAAAAAAAAGTATAACATGGGATCTTCAAGTAATTTAAAACAACAGTGACATGACTTAGCACAAGAACAGCTGAAGGGTCCTTCCAAAAAGAAGTTGGAAGAGGTTTTCAGAGGTACAATTTTAAAAACAAGTATCTAACAAGTACAGGACAAGACTGATATTCTAGTGTTGAGATCCTGTGATTGCTTTACAACAAGACACTCAGTACATTTACATGATTTGAAAAGGGGAATTTATTTTTGTCAAACTCACTAGACTGGACTTTGTTATTACATGTTAACATGTAAGTCCTGCTGAAATCGTACTATGTTGAATTTCTAACAAAGCTAGAAAATGCAGTTTGGGGTTGATTTACTCTTTCATGTGTACACCTAACAGTAGTCTGCTCCAGACTGGCCTAGGCGTCCTGAGAATGCTCCACAGTAACACGCCAGGCTTTGACCCGGAGGTCAAACAGCACAAATGTGTAGAGGAGAAAACAAGCCGTGCAACTCATGTGTACCAAAAGTAAAGAAGCAGAAATTAAATGGTTTGAATAAAAACATATGGATGTAAGAGCAGTGCTGGAGTAAACAGAATGCAAATAAACATTTAATACGCATGTAGTCATATTATTTTGTATCAAGGACAGAGCAGAGAGAAAAAGGTTTTTCTGATTCTTCACAGAGACTCTGGTTCCTCCTCTGAACGTCTGCATGATTCTGTCTTCCTGCGAGCTCTTCCTGTGGTTTTGACGTCTCCAAGTGATGCTCTTCCTGTCTGTTGCCTGGCAACAGAAGGGAAAAAATAGATGAGGTGATGAGTGAAGGTGAGCCCGAGGGAGAGGAGGAGGAGGAGGAGGAAGGGAAAGAGGAGAGATGGTGGGGAGGAAAAATGCTGGTTTTTATTTTCTCCTTTGCAGGATTGTTCCGTTTTTGTTCTCCAACGTTCCTTTTAAATGAGAAAAAAAAAACTAGGTGATGTGCTGCGCTGCTGAGTGCAAGGCTGTGAAAAACTCAGAATGTGATAACAGAAAATGTTTGACACTTTTGAAAACAAAGTTTCTTCCAAATACAAGGTTTTATTGACATCAGTGTAGAAAACTGGCTGCATATAATCGTATATCTCTGCACTCTCCTCTGATAGATTTCTCTCTGTTGCTGCAAAATCAGGTACTTTAGTTACAAATACTATGTGTTTGCACAAGGGAACATTTGTTTGTAAAAATAAGTTGAACCTTTTAGAAACTTGCAGTGAGGTAGAGATTAAGTTCTTATGTGGTGTGAGGACAATAACATGTTTTTTGGCCCTTAAACTAACCTGAAGAAAAATATATTACTCTGGAGGAGCAGCTTGCAAAAAAGTCTTCTGTTCACTTAAAGACAATTAAAAAACTTCAACAACTGTATTCTGTTTAGAAATTTGCCCAGTACAATGAAAGCTTCAGTAACATATGTGCCACTAAGACCCATGTAAATCAATTTGCATATAACAGAAGCCCCTTTCACACATGCACTACACTCCTGACAATGTCCTCATATTGTCCATGTGGACTACATGTTTGAACTCAGAAGGCAGAATCTTTTCTCCCTGACTTTAAGCAAACTTTTTTCATGCCAGGCCCCTGTAAAAAGTTTTTCCACCAAGCAGACCCGTTTGGTTCAGTCAGTCCGGTCCGGTAAACCCTGATGGTGATTGTGTTTCCACAGCCAAACCGTACCCTTACTTGGTAAGCAGAGTGCAAGTCAGATAGTGATAGCGGCGTCAGCTACATAAAAGTGGGAGATCACAGAGTGACAGAGTATAGCCCGCCTTTAGATTCAATGAAGAAGAAGAACATGACACAGTAAACAAAGGGCAACAATGGAGGATGTCCAGCAGAGGTCGTTACCTCCGAGGAATGTGTGCCTGGAAAAAAAAGTTTTAGTCAAAAAGTCTTCGAGGTGCTTTTTAAACATGTCTGTTTTTGTTCTGTCACATGTTTTTTACCGTCTGAGGTCCAAACTGCACAATGTTGCATTCAATTAATCTGATTGCTTGAAGAGTTCCTGAAATGTGGGTCATGCAGGAGGTTTCATGAAGGAGTTGGTGGTGGGGGGTCCTGGGGGTATACTAGTTAAGAACCACTGGTTTAGACTATGGACTGCATTATAAGAAGAAGAAATCTGCATTCTTTTTATTGGCCAGCAGGGGGACACTCCACTGGTTTTTACGATTCGTCCTGTTCAGCGTCGCGGGGGGGCTGGAGCTGATCCCAGCGGTCATTAGGCGAGAGGCGGGGTTACACCCTGGACTGTTCTCCTGTCAATCAAAGGGCTGACATATAGAGACAGACAACCAGCCACACTCACATTCACACCTACGGGGACATTTAGAGTCACCAGTTAACCTAACGAGCATGTGAGGTGACAGCGCTAACCACTGCACCACCATGCAGCCCTATGATTTTGTTTCCCTCACATTTCCAAATTATTTACAGTCTCAATGTTTAGTTTGACATCTTCTCCAACACAGCATGCTGTCACTTAAACATGGTCCCATTTAGAGTCAAATAGAACATAAAGCAGGGGACGATTAAGGGCGGGGCTACCTGGGTTTGAAACTCGTTGCCATGGCAGTCTGAAAACATCTTTTAGTGTTTAGTACTAAAAGACCCAAAGCTAGCATAACAATGACATCACAGCCACCGTCAGCTACGAGTGCACTCGGCTTACCACCCCCCTAAAATCCAATCTGCACTCCTGAACATTTCTAGAAAATTTCATGCAGGCTGCCCCCTGACAGTTTGCAGCTCAGGGGGCAGTACATGACGTAAAAAAAAAAGACGCGATGCGAAGCAGCAGAATCTGACGCTGTGATATTTAATACTCACTGATTCATACAAACACAGAGATACTGCAGTGCAGTGATTCACCACAGTGACACATTTCTGTTGTCTTAATGTGAGTGTGCCTGCAGAGTAGGGACAAACAAGTCATCATTACATGTTCAAACATTACTGTGCAGCAATTACCTTCAATTTTGTAAACAGTTATGTGGAAATGATAGCCAGGAAATTATATATATTCATCTTATTCCTCATTAAAATAACATTTTCAAAACATATTTTTTCCTGTGGTAAAAGATGAGCTCGATTATAGACACACATTTAGTCCTCAAACTCATCTGTAGTTGTTGCATTATTTCTTCCATCCTCAAATCTCATCCTAACATGGAGGATGCAAGTGATGAATGCAAGGATGCATCGATGACAGGAACCCTGATAGACAAAATTCCCAAGAGTGACAGAAGGAAAGAGAGAAAGAGAGAGGAGGACTTAAGGATAGAAAAGGAATCACCAGCAGGGAAGACGTTTGGTCCCAGAGCTACAGAGGGAGAGGAGGGGAGGGGAAGGGGGAGGATGGGGAGGAGAAGGAAGGATCAATATCTAATTTCAGTGCTGAGTTCACAGTGGACGGTTTTCCAATAAGAGCGGGATAAAACACCCAAGTTTGAATAGTCGTGCATCTCTGTCTGACTCGCTGTGCATCTCGCTCTCTCTCTCTCTCTCTCTTTCTCTCTCTTTCTCTCTCTTTGTCTTTCAGCCTGACTCTTTCCACTGCAAAGCCAAGATGTGAAGTTGTTTCTGACAAATAATTAAGTAGCACCTACAGTACTTTTAACTGCGGTTAATTACAGAATATATGTATGCATCACAGGTAAACATCCTGAACCCTCAGTTCAAGAGGACGTCACAACCTCTCTGGGCTTATTCAACTAGATCATTTATTTAAAGAGGACATATTCTCCCCCTTCTCCACCTTTTCAAACAGTCCCCTGTGGTCTAAATGAAACATCTGTGCTGTGCTTTGGTCAAAATATAACATGAATCAAGCACCAGAGGAGGTTTGAGACCCTGTATAAACCAGCTCTCTCAGAACGCTCCGTTTTGGTGTGTGTGTCTCTTTAAATGTAATGAGCCCCCCCTCAGTTTTCCACGTAGACATCACTCCTTCACTAGCAAGAATTAAAATGGCGGACCTGCACAAACGTTTTGTTCTAGTC
Source organism: Labrus mixtus (assembly GCF_963584025.1). Taxonomy (NCBI): domain Eukaryota; kingdom Metazoa; phylum Chordata; class Actinopteri; order Labriformes; family Labridae; genus Labrus; species Labrus mixtus. The sequence goes on along the minus strand of NC_083628.1, from coordinate 19,365,603 downwards.
TGGGGGTGGAGTCCATGGGTAGAGATACAAGGGGAGGGGATTTTTTTTAACAGAGTCCCACTGTGACATCACAAGGAGAGCACATTCAAAACTGAGCATTTTCCTCTGTGTTGTAAGATGTATGCAGACCACAAACAAAGGACTGGATGTATTTATTTCACATTTTATGTGTCTGTAGACACTCAGGTTACCAAATATATGTTCAGAAACACTGTAGAAAATGATTTTTTGTAAAATGTCCCCTTTAAGACTTAGCTGAAATAGATTAAAGGACAAGAAAGGAAAAAAGAATGTGATACAGCATCTGTGATGTCCTGACTTTAAGTGTATGTGAGGCTAGGAAAACCGCTGTCCTAACTCCTCCTACATTTCCTGAAATTCAACCATTTCTGTTGGACTCTTCATTCCTGTAATATCAACATCGACATATTAAAACTACTTGCTAAATTTTGCGGTCAGCAACGGGATTTTCTAGAGCTAAGATTTTCAGCTAACGCTTGTACCTTTGTTAGCAAGATGCGTCGTAATTCACAGTAACTGATGCTTATTCCACATGAAGGCTGGTATTTCGACTTTTCTGTGTGTTTTGGTCTTTCCTATGCATGCCTATCCTTAGCTTACATATGGTGCGTTCCAATTTGATAACTCCTTTGTGACCTTTGTGGGTTGGAGGTGTGTCACTGGAAGAGAGTGGAGGCTTCGGGATGGAGGAGGTGTGGCCTAACAGAAGTTTGTTTTGGTTTCATGCTGGTGCTCAAGAGCGACATCTACTGGATCAAAAAGTCACACGTTGTTCCTTTAAGAAACTTTACAGTGAGGGCTGGCTCAGGCTTGGACCAGCTCTCAGTCATGGCTTAGACTGCCGGAGGATCTGACACCCTGAGCTCTTCTCTCTCTCTCTCTCTCCCACTCTCTCTCTCTCTCTCTCTCTCTCTCTCTCTAGCCCAAGATTGAAGAGAAACCAATGGGCTTGGAGGTTAAGAGTCACAGAAAGAATAAGCATTGTTGTTTGATGTAAAACATAATAAAAATAATTTCCTTGATAAATCTAGAGACTAAAATGCGATGGATCCACAAACTCTCTGAAAGCACTTCAGCATGCCATGAAAAGAAAAGTGTAAAAAGAAAAACTGTAAATGGTTTTCAGATTGTGCACAGAAGCAGTTGTCTTTTAAATAACGTCAGATCGTACCCTAACAGTAGGTCAATTTATTTTCTCTGCCGCTCCCTCCAGTCAGTGAGTGCAGGATGGAGGTGTTGGCGGGGGAGTTTACCTCCCTGAAATATTGATGAGAAAATGCACCAATGCAACTTTGCAGCAGCCTCAGAGTGAGGCTCTACGTCTCTGCTCTCTCGCTCTCTTCCCGCCATGAAGTGTGTTTCTTAAACCTTCCTTTATCAAATGTTATTTTCTAAATCATTCAAATGGATCTTAATAAATAACGATCACTGCTTTTGTTGCCTTTGGTTTCTTTTCGCTCCAAGGAACCACAGAGGCGATACTACATTTGTTGTGTTCTCATTGATTCTCATTACTCTCATTTCCTGTTTTACTTTGTTACTCACCCTCGTCTCTGTCTTCCAGATCCTGCTCCTCATGTTTCCCGCCTTGTGTGTAAGCCCCGCCCTCAATGTGCTCACCTGCGTCTCGTTACCTCCAGATTGTCACTTTGCACTTTTAGTCTCTGGCTGAGTCTGAAATCACACGCTCATTCCCCTCCTCACTATAAAGTGAGTTATAAGTAGTTAACTATATCGTGCACTCACTCAGGAACATTTAAAAAAAACATTTCAGACACTACTCGCTCACTCGCCGGCCGCTGACAGTGATGTCATCAAAAACGTGCAGCTTAATAACCATAATAACGGTAAATAACAGCATTGGTATCCTAGCCAAAATTAGTAACCCAATTACAACCCAGCCCAATTAAAACATCACAGTTGTCATGAATACTGATGCACCTTGATAACCGAGCTGCTGACTTGGTGTCTCCAAGCCCCTCTCTACTCCTAAGCTTCACGCGTCTTGTTCAAATCACTTCGTGCTCCCCCCAAAAAAATCCAGACTGCAAAGGATAAAATGCCAAACTCAAGTCTTCAAACAATATCCCAGCTCTAAAAACTCTAAACCAGTAATGCAAAGTGGTTAATTAAGCTCAAATAAACAATAAGTTGGTAAAGGTTTGGGTTTCATGCCTCTTGGTTAACGCTGTTTTGGAGAGCGTTGGAGACAGTAAGTTAGCCAAAAGTGCACAACCACACATGTCAGGGGTTTCCACAATGCTCGTCATTTATTACTAACAATATAACAAACCTCACAAAGCCCGGTTGTACGGCTACTATTTTAATCATACATGAACAGAATAGTGTCCACACGAACCCTCATGACACTGTTGAGTTGAGAGGCAAAAGTCAAAAGTAGGAGCTCGGTTACAGGAATCCGTCCATCGCAGAAGTTCAGCTGTGATTTTAGAGTCTTTTAAATTCATTTTGGGGCCCCTCCAATCAGCATTCATCACCTTTATTTCTGCCAGTGTCTAGACACTTTCTCTTCATTCTCCTTCAGTGAATAACTTTGGTTTTTCACGGGAATGATGCAACGCTTAGCAGGGCAACGATTTTGAGTGTTGTCAGATGCAGGGGCCCCCTTAGGGAGGTTTCCTACTGTCATTGCGAAATTTGCACATTTGGAGCCACTGCTGTGGTTGAAAGTTTGAAAGGCCTTTGGGGGACCTCCTACTGGTCTGGGGCCCCGATCAGTTGCCTGCCTTGCCTCTGCAGAAGTTGCCGCTCAAAACTCATAACTTCAAGGATAAAAAAAACGAGATGCCGTGTAGTGACGTCACTCCCCTAGTAACTTAGCAACACAGTATTTCTTAAAGGTACATTACACAATTTCAACTGTTACAAGTTCCTCTTTGGAAACCAAACTTTCTCTCTGTATGAAGTCAAATTGGCAGTAGCATGTACACGTCATGGTTTATGTAACATCTTTGCCTGTTACACTTCCAAACCATTACAGGAATTAAAAACCCTGAAGGAGGACTCTAAAAGACCAAAGATTGCAGAGTATTCGTTTTGTTGCAGCGCTTTATTACCCGTGTTTATCGAGGTATTTATTATTGTCTTGTTTTTTGCCTTTCAGCGCTGCATCATATCTATACTGCACATATGTCTGTCATCCAGGTCATGGTAAAGCGAAGCTTGATCCTAAAGGCAGCTGGACTTGGTTAAAGATCTTGAAGACTTTCCCCTCTCCTAGTTTAGAACTGAAGAAGCCTTTCAGAGGAGCAGTGCAATATCTTCAAGATCTTCAACCAAGTCCAGCTGCCTTCTGGATCAAGCTTCGATATGCGGCACACACAAACATGCAGAGTGTTCATACAGCTTTCATGCTTGCTCGATTTCTCCCTCTCTCCAACCAGCAACACACTCTGTGTTCAGCACAGGAATGAACAAATCCTCAACACCAGAGACTGAAGATGAACTGAATCACATCACCGCTGCCACCAACAGATACAGAAACGTTTTACACTAGAGCTCCCCTCACTGGAGACAGATGGTACTGACATTCAGACAACCCAGCCTCGTTCTTCTGTGCGGTCCTCACTGCTGAAGAGCTGGATGGGAAAAAGCAAATACTGTCGTCTCTTGCTGAGTTGTACCGAGCTTGTAGGTTTTCTGAACTGAATGCAACACACTGAATGTTGTTAGAGTCAAAGAGAGAAGAAGGAAAAAGTCAATGCTGTCAGAAGCAGCTCCTTAAGGCTCCAGCATGATTCAACAAAGTGCTAATAAGATGAGGAAAAGCATCTGAAAGCCTCTTTTTCAGGAGGGAATTCCTGTGATAATATTCATAACTTTTTCAAAATGACAATCTGATATTTGTCCTTTTACGTTTGCATGAAAAAAAAAAACTCTAAAAAGGCAAAGACAGGACAAACATGACCTAGAGGTTAAGTTCAGTGAATTAATTAGCCAAGGTGTCACTGAGCAGACAGCTAGCTGCGCCCAACTTTTAGTCAAAGAGACCACGCCCCTTATTTTGCAAAAAACTGAATGTCTTCATATAAATTAATTATACAAACATTCACATTCATTCGGTACAGTCGTCATGAAGAGAGAAATGATCTATAGAGACCAAGACATTTCTACCAGGCTGTAAACATGTTTATTTATGTTGTAAAGTCTCTTTTTGAATGCTCTATGGAGACAGACCAAGCGGTAACCTTGTTGAAAAATAAAGCCAATGCGGAAGTGCGAAATCCTGCAGTTCATTGAGTGTCCACTAGAGGCTGGCTGCAGGAACACCGGAAGTCACATACACACCCATTCAAAATAAACATGTTTACAGCCTGGTACAGAAAACTAAATAGGTCTGATAAGTTATTGTCATCACTGGCGCACACTGTACGGGGGAGAATTTTTTTAAATGGCTCCGTTTTGATTTTATGAACGATACATGTTATCTATAGTTAGGCGTGTAGCTGACCTGATTGACAGGTGGGCGGGATGTAACGGATCTTCAAGAGGTTTAAAACCCGCCTCAGCTCCAGCTCTCAGCCTGTCGTTATGTCGACTGAAAGTTAGACTGAGACAGGATTTACAACATGGCGGCTGCTGCTGATGAGCCTCCAGAGCCCCCTGCAGGAACAGATGGCTGACGTCACTCAGGTTTCATCTGTTAATATTTACAGTTTATGGACTCACATATGGATCCAGCCACTAGTGGCCACTTAAGGGACTGCAGTTTTTGATACTTTCACTTTGACTATGTTTTTAATGCAGAGATTGCGTCTTAGATTTGCCTCACTGAGATATCTGATTATATCTGAGTTTTTACTGCCCCCTAGTGGTAGTTTTAGAAAAGACACTAGCAGATAGTCCATGCACAGCAACTGATTATGATTTAACTAACTAAACTAACTAAACTACAGTCATTGGCATATCATAATTCAATCCATCTTATCAAGTTCCTTTTTATCCGCAAATGAAACTGAATGCAAATCTTTTAATACCACAGTATGATTCAGTGAGGAAACATGAGTAAAATGATTCATTTCCACCTCTTATGTCTGATGCATTAATCATTATTATTGTAAAAACAAAACTCGTATTTAGACATTTATAATTCCTTAAATTCAATAACACGCACTTAACTTGTGTTTATCTTTTGTTTTATCCTGTTTTGTGACGCCTGAACTAAACTGCATCTCCTCTGTGCAACCATCCTTAGAATAAAATAAGAAGTGAAATAGTTTAGACGAACAGTATTTGACCGATCACTGAGGATAAAGACATATTTATAGAGATTGAGCTCTTTAAACACTGAGACTGGGCATCCAACCATCCTTACCCGAACCCAGCAAGACTTTGATGTGTTGTTGTTTTAGACAAAACAATGAAGGAACAGAGGTTGATCATTCATAGCTCGATACCACATTGCCCTCCTGTGGATTGTGTACGACACTGCAGCCCTCGCGCAATCATCACCACGCGACTGAGCCTCTGGTTTGTAGTTTGTTTTTTCATATTTATTACATCCCGTTTTTATGGTTCATTTAAAAACATATTATTTTTACATAGCGTGAGAAGATGCAGGTTATTAAATGTTTTAAAAGATGTATTTCAGCGCATTTTCAACGTGTCTTGTGTGTTTATCAGGAGGCCTACTGTTATTATGGAGTGATAATGATTTCTTTAATGTATATATGTGCATCTTTATCTACGTGTGTCGGTGTTTTTTCTTCCTTAATTAACATTAAAGTGTACTTGACGAGTCTATTTTTATACTTTATTTTTGTAAACAAACGTCAGAAAACGTCAAAATATTAAGATATGATGTCACAAAAGAGCAGGTAAAAGACCTTACTCTGTGTTATATTATCTTTAATGATTTGTATTATCAACATTAGCCTAATCCACCATGAGCACTAAGCAACATTTAGCAAAGTTACAAAGGAGAGGAAAAACTTCCTCTAAGGTCTCCTCCCAGTTTGGCCGAATTACTGGGAATTTCCAGAACATGTGAAAGTGGTCTGCCAGTTATTCTCCACATTTCCTCTTACGTAATGTAGACCCCTTCCAACCTCAGCTGTCTGTACACTTTGTATTTTAGGGGTTTTAAAATACCTGATATAATACCTTCAAACAGACCTCAGCTGGTGGAGGTGGACTGTACAGAGAACTCATCAAAGCAGTCTTCACGAGTCTTACTCAGACTGTAAATATCAGGGTCTCCACTAACCTTTCACCACCAGGTATGAGCACCGTGTTGGAGCGCAGTACAGAGTTCCTCCAGCAGGGGGCGTTGCTGTCTCTCCTCACGCTCAGAAACCCAAATAAGGAAATGACGTGGTGCGCGTGCAGAGATGGTCCCAAATAGAAAAGTGAAGCCGTGACACCGGGTCGAGGAGGGTGCTCGGACCTGGAGCTGAAACGAACCAGGTTAGTTTGATTGAAAATACTTTTATACAGTTAAGAAACACCTGAGATGTATATGATTTAACCGGAAAACGGAGGAGTTTGTTAGCGGCTAGCTTAGCTCGTCGGCTAAATGCTAATTACAACATCTAACTTGACACGTGTAGCCAGGGCCTAAAGCTTTTAATTACAATAAACAATAAATAAATACATTATTATCACTCGTATGTGAGGTATTAAACTCATATCATGACAGTTAAACGAAAAGTTTGGTTATTTGTCATCATTATTGTTAGCTTATAGCTTATTTCAAACTGTTAAATTAAACATTTTTATTGAGATTTAATTGCAGACAAATCAAAGTTCAGGATGTTTTAAATAGCATCAAACTGTGTGTAAATCACTGTAAAGATGACAGGGTGTCATTTAAGGACTGGTGCACTCGTGTTGATTCATAAAAGTGTTTAAAATTGCATTTAATTTGTGTTTAATGTGAAGATAATTCACAGCCCAAACACTGTATGAAGACACGTGTAGAAAACAAAGTTAAAACACTAGAAGCAAAACTAATACTGAACTTATAACAGGCTAAATCACTTTTATATCTAGAACAACTTCACAAAGTGGTTATAAACTAAAATAGATCAACATTTAACATAATGCAAACACACAACTAAACAATGAAAACAGTTATTAGAGAGCAGCAGATAGAAAAACGTGATCTGTATCTTGACTGTAAGAAAAGGCTCATGTAGTAATGTTGACACACGATTTTCCTCCTGCTGTGTTGAGATCACTATTCTTATTTTTTCAACAAAGACATGTCCTGCACTCTAATAATAAAAACACATGCTGTGAACAGACACATTATGATAAAAAGCAAGATGTTAAAGTTGACTTAAACTTTAAAAGTGTCCTGAAAATACAGCTCAAATCCTTTTTTATTTAACAACACTAAACGTGACTAACTTGTTTGTATGGCTTTAATTGAGATTGGGATTGAATCATGTAGCCTTATACATGAGAAAACAAACTTTCTAGTATCCAGACTCGCTGTGTGTCTGTAATGTTGGTCAGAGCCTCAGAGGGAATGTGTGCCCTCTGCTCTGCTCACCAGACGGGCGCTGACAGCTGAATTAGTGCCTAGTGTTGCCCAAATTTGGCTGCAGTCACCGCCTGCCCGTGTGTCTGTGACCTCTCCACCTGTCCTCCTCTCACCCTCTCTCTTAAACTTGTTGCAGTGGGAATGACAGAATATGGATGAATCAGCTCACGTGAAACATTAAGTCACCTGAACACAACACAGACGACGTCGGATACTAAACGCTTTCGCAGTACAACAAAGAACGACATGTCATTATTTATTTTTGGGCTTCTTTTGAGAGACAGGACGGTGGATAGATTAGAGAGAGAGAGAGAGAGATCTGAACCCAGGGCGCCCGCTTGGAGGACTGCAGCCCAGCGCCCCAATTTCACAGTTTTGTTGTTGTTTTATAAAGATATTTGTTGGGCCTTTTTGCCTTTTTATTAGACAGGACAGCTGAAGAGAGACGGGAAATGTTAGGAGCACAGAGCGGGGGGGGGGGGGGGGGGATGACATGCAGCAAAGGGCCGAGGTCAGGTTCAAAACCTATGGCCCACTGTGATGAGGACTATAGCCTCTGTACGTGGGGCGCGATACATAACCGCTAGACTATCCAGCGCACAGCGACTGTACAGCTTGTTACATGTTAGGGCTGGCCAAGTACTGTATCTCCATGGCAATAAAAGATGACACGATGCATGTCTGTAAAGAAGCAACAAAGTCAGCCTTAAGCCAGGTCTTCATGGGCCACTTTCCTAAATGTCACACAGGCACTTTTATTGACAGTCAGCTGCACAACGTCAACATGGACATGGGAATAAACGACCTGTTTGTGAAAAAAATTAATAACATTAAATAAAATGCTCCTTAGATTAAAAAACAGTACCTTTCCTTCTGCTGTGTTTGTTTTGAGTTTTGCTCAGAGAGGGAGCGAGGTGGAGCAGGGTGAAGAGGGACACACAGTGAGAGGAGAACTGGAAAGTTATTGTAATGTAACATAAAACTGTATTACCCTATGTCCCTTTTGAACTTATTTAATATCTCTTATAAAACTCCACATATGGGCATACACATATTTTACTTTGCAGTAGACAAGAAGTCAAATGTTACCGTGTTATTTGTGGACTCTGACAGGATGGGGGACATCGCAGAAAATGAGGGCAGCTTCTACTCTAATGCAGAGGGCTACTGGAAGGAGGTTCCCCCCACCGTGGATGGCATGCTGGGAGGATACGGCAGCATCTCCAGCATCGACATCAACGGATCCAAAGCTTTCCTGAACAAGTTCCTCGGCGTGAGTAACTCTTAAAAAAATAGTTGTATGCCGTTTCAAAGCCTTTCTAGTCGAAGGTAGCCGCTTGTGTTCACACATCTCTCTGCTCTTCGTTCTAAGGAAGGTGAGGGGAAGACGGGTACGGGCTGCGCTCTGGACTGTGGTGCCGGCATTGGGAGGATCACCAAGCGCTTACTGCTGCCGCTCTTCAAAACCGCTGACCTGGTGGACGTGACGCAGGAGTTCCTGGACAAAGCCAAGACGTACCTGGGGGAGGACGGAAAGAGGGTGGGGAACTACTTCTGCTGTGGACTGCAGGACCTTGTACCAGAGAGTGGGCGCTATGATGTCATCTGGATCCAGTGGGTCATCGGTGAGTCTCTATATCCGTGTTTCCATACCTGATGGTTGGTCATGACTCGGGACATGTTTGTCTTGACTAATCAGGACTTGACTTGATCTCAATATGTGACCTGACTTGAGACTTGTTAGTCCTGAATTAGGACTTGTTGGTGTTGACTTGGAAGCTGACCTGGGTTTTGGTCTTAACCTTGTCTTTTGCTTTGTGTGTCTTGACTTTGGTCTTGACCTGGGACCTGTTGGGTCTATGCTTCAGACTCGACGTCACATAGGCATACTTTTCTTGACTGTGAACTTTAATTATTAGTTTTTTGGCTGTTCTTCAGACTTGATATTATATTATATAATATATTGAGATTTGTTGGTCTTGATATGGGAGTGACATGGGGGACTTTTTCTGATTTCCTGGGACTTGGGTCTGGATCTGAGAAATGTTTGTCTTGTCTTGGGACTTGATGCTCTTTACATTAATCAATGATCTGCTGGTCTTGACCCAAAACTTGACATGGTTAATGATCCTCTCTTTGGTCTTGAATTGGGAGTTGACTTGGGACTTTTGGTTTTTGATTAGGGACTCAAAAAGTGACCAGCTAGTCCTGACTTGCAATATCATATTGTACTCTTAGGTCTGGATTCGGGACTTGATTTTTGACATATTGTTCTTGACTGAACTCTTGATTTGTTGCTCTTTACTTTGGACATGTTGATCCTCTTTGGGGTTGATTTTTGGCCTTGACTAGAACTTATGTTTGGATCTGTTGGTCTTGATTTTGACTTGAGCCCTTGGACTTGTTGATCTCCAGTTGGGACTTGATTTAGGGGTTCATTTTTCTTGACTTTTGACTGAACTCGGGATCTGATCCTGACTTTGGAGATGATTTGGGACCAACAGGACTTGGATCATGTTGGTTTTGACTTCTGACTTCTTCTTTAACTTGAGATTTTTTGATCATGACTCAGACCTTTTGGACTTAAATCTTAGACCCCTCTTCTCCATTAAACACCTTCCCTCCTGTTCTCCTTGTCAGGTCACCTGACGGACAATCACCTGGTGGAGTTCCTGCGTCGCTGTCAAAGCGCTCTGCAGCCGAACGGCCTCATCGTGATAAAGGACAATATTTCATATGAAGGCGTGGTCCCTGACGAGGTGGACAGCAGCGTGTGCAGAGACCTGGACATCGTTCACAGTCTGGTGGGCAGAGCGGGTCTCCGCATCGTCCACGAGGAGCAACAAATGGACTTCCCAAAGGAGATCTTCCAAGTCTACACTCTGGCTCTCAGATAGAGGACTTCAGGAGGAGGAGGGGGGGGGGGGGGGGGGGGGGGGGGGCATGTATACGAAGTGCTTCTTCTAGTCAGCGAGTCATTTATTATCTGCAGAGTGACTCGTTTAACTAGAACCGTCTTCATGTCTGGTGCGCCTTAAAGAGAACATTCAGGTGTTTTTAACCACAGCCCCATTTTTCCATACTTTGACGTCTAAATCAAGGCTGCCAGAATCTCCGATACTTGGATACTTTTTCATATCGCATAAATCCAAACTGTCCACTTTCTGGAGTTTGGTTGGACAGTTCCTTTAGTAATCACAGTTTCATATTCACCTTTTAAGCTTCTGCACACGGACAGTCGGCCAATAGGAACTCTTCTGCTGTTTGGAAATGGAGACGTCTCCTTCTTCCAGCTCTGTCGTCACCAGACCACAACCTGCGGCATCAATCTTACAGACTGTTTACACACTTTCATCACGCCACTCTGTATTTATTTATTACACGTGTTCAGTGTGGTGCCAAGTTCTCTGTCAGGGTGTGATGAGCTTCATTGGACTGACGGATGCTGGAAGCAGAGAGCGAGTCAGCTGCTTGTGGACTTTTTAATGTTGAACAGCTTATTGAAAACAGGTCAGTTTAGCTCTATGTTCTAACTCAGACTTTTAATTTTTCCTTAATTATTATTTATCTGTAGACACTGATGCTCGTCTAAAACTAAAAATCTAACTTAATGTTGATGACTGAATCAAGCAAAATGTTTTACATCCAACTTCTAAAGGTCCTAATTTAAACAAACTGTTTATATAATCAATGACTGAACTCATGAATTTTATGAACCTTGAATGATTCGTATGATATGGATTATTTTCACCAGTAAAAAATAAGAAGCTGCCTTGATGTTTTATTTGCTCATTTCCCCTAGTGTTTAAAATGAGTACTGCTGCCAAATTCAAAACATTGTAGAAAGCTGTCTCCCCTCACCCCCTCTCTAGAGTCGATGCTCACACAGGTCACCATGTGGTGAACACTGAAGCTTCAGTGTTTATCCAGCTCTGCATCAGTCTGTAAACCTTTCTGTGTTCTAACCTCTCTCCATTTTTCAAAAAGCATCTCCAATATTGATCCTAGTTTGAGCACGTTTCTGCTCGTGGAGCTTATTAGAAACATGCAGAGGCTTTTTAGGTCGGGTACAATCACTTCTATCTGAACCACTTCTCTTGCCCGCTTCCATCACTGCAACACCTGTTGACCTGATAACTGCTCTCATATCTGGCAAACAGAGGGGCGTCCAAAACAGCTGTGTGGGGGCGCCTTAAAACCGTCTACCTTCTCTGGTCCAAACAAATCCAGATCATTCAGGACCAGAATCTAAAGTTAGAAGGAGGACATACTGGCAAAGTTTACCCCAGTCAGTCAGGGCCAACTAGAGAGACTAGAGGGATGTCAATGTAGGAAAGTTTAGAAAACAAAATAATGAATAATCACATCAGCCTGATAATAATTAAAGATTATTTATTTATTTCATAGACTTAAATCAGATGTATGCTGCTTCATCATTGGTTCATTAGAGTGTTTACTCTGTCATCAAACACGTTTACATCATTAAGTTACAATTCAGTCACTCTGTAAGGTCATTTAGTTCACCTTGTTTCTAATATGTTTAACATTTTATTTTCTTCTTGGCATTTTTAGTAAATCAGTTTTAAATACAAAGAGAACGCCTTTCTTCTTGAGTTTCTTTATAAAGATTTCTTTTGGGCGGGCGCCTAATAGCCTAGCGATTATGTCAAGAACCTCATATACAGACACCTATAGTCTTCTTTGCAGCGACCGTGTGTTCAAATCCGACCTTGGCCCTTTGCTGCATGTCATCCCCCCCACTCTCTTGTCCCAACATTTCCTGTCTCTCTTCAGCTGTCCTGTCCAATAAAGGGAAAAATGTCCCGAGAAAATAATTAAAAAAAAAAAAAAAAAGGCTTTTTAAGCCTCCAGTGTAGAGGCAGGACAGTGGACAGAGTGGGGAATGACATGCAGGGAAGGACCCACAGGTCGAATTCAAACCCGGGCCACCTGCTTTGAGGACTACAGCCTCTGTATGTGGGGCGCGCACCACAACCACCGGCGCCCCAATTAGCCTCTTATTAGATGTGAAAATCACACAGCATATGAACATTTGACAGATGGTTATTTCTCTGGATTTTAGCTTCTTGTTTGGCAGACTGAAAAAGGCCCCTCACTCACTTTGACTGTTTTAAATCACGCGTCTCCATCATGTGAACTCTGAACAAGTTACTGTTTAACAATAAGTTGCTCTTTGGCCGAGTATAAGACACCTGTAGGAATATTTCTGATACCATTTGTTGATTATCAGACACTTCTTAAATAAGGCAATACTTCAAACTTTAACAGGGAGTCTCTTAAAGAGAGAGCAGTGAGTCGGACGGTATTTCCTCGATGTAACACATTTTTATCAAACGTGTTCAGAAACCTGGAGGATTTTACTTTAAATGTTTTGAGCCGTGAACTCAGCAGCAGTTTAATGCGACTCAAAGTGGTGTAATCAGGACCAGGTCTCACTCTGGAACCGGCCCGTCCTCTCCATGACCTCCAGCATCCGCTCGGCGTCCTCGGAGGAGACGCCCCCCTCCTGCTGGAACACCTCCTTCAGAGCGTCACACACGCTGTTGGGCATCTGTTTGGCATTCCTGCAGAGAAAGAGAAAGACCAACGTCGTGTTTTTTACAGTCACAGTCCCCTTTTGGACACAATAACGGAGAATCTCTGAGTAACTTTAAGATATCCTATGATGGGAAATTTAGTTTTACACTCTGTTGATGATCATGCTACACACACAGGCTGAAACACACAAACAGGATCCTGTGGACATGCACTGACGGAGAGATGTCAGAGTGAGGGGGCTGCACACAGCGAGCGCTCCTGAGCTTGCTGTCCTTGGTGGTGCTCAGGAAGTGAACTGTCACCTCTCCATCTACCATACCAATTTCCAGACTTGGTCCTTGAACCAGCGACCCTCCGGTTCCTAACCAAAGTCCCTACAGACTGAGCTGCTGCCGCCCCTTCAGCATGAAACACAAAAAACCAAAAGACTATCTTCATCTAAAAAATAAAGTGACCAGCTTTCTTTTAGGGATTTACTTTCGCTTAAATCTAAAATAAGGAAAAGAAATGTGTCACATTTCTGGGAAGATATCGCTTCATGTCCAGCGTGAACGAGCACGACCTGTTTCAGAGTTCACCAGACCAGAACCAGAACAAAATCCTGAAACACTGAAGTACAGCGACCCTTCAGACTCACCCTGCGATGTAGAAACAGGCGTTTTGATTGGCGATCAGGTTCCACAGAAGCTGAGCGTTTCCTCTCACTCGATGCTGCACGTACACCTTGTCCTCCTGGAAAATATTCAGTTTGATTATTAACAGAGGAGACTCAGACACCTCCACTGGGCTGCAGCAGGTAGCCAGGTGGAGTCAGTGCTGTATTATATTTTAAATATTGAAGTTTTAAAGTTATCACTGGCCCTTTGCTGCATGTCATCCCAACATTTCCCAGGGAGAAAGAGAGAGAGAGAGAACGGGGAACGACGTGCAGGAAACTGACATGTGTGATGAGTGTTTTATGGCTCTGACCTGATCTCTTGAGAAAGCAGTGAAGAGCGTCAGGTGTCCGGCCTTCGTCATCTCCTCCCACTCCGACCTGAAGTAGAAGTCTTTGGACTTGGAGCGACAGCCGAAGAACAAAACATTACCTTGACAACGAGGGAGACAAAGACGAGGAGCGTGAGGAGATTAAATTTAGTTCCAGAATAAATTTTAAAAAACGAGAAAAGTAAAAAAGACTGAAAGTAAAAGTTCTCACCATGTTTGCCCTCCGCGCTCCGCTCCTGTACAGCCGACATGAACGGAGCCACACCGGTCCCCGGGCCGACCATGATCACAGGAGTGTCTGCGTCTTTAGGGAACTTCATAGTGCCCTTCTTCACCCACAGAGGAACAAAAGTCTCCCCTGGAAGAAAGTTTACAACAACACGATAAGATCTCACAAGGTTTTCATTTCATTTGTAATGCCAAGTTACTGTAAACTCAGAAGGTTGTTACTCTCCAAACTATGCAAAGATGACAACATATCGGTATTTAAAAATGGCCCTCTTCTCATCCTGCCTGGCCCTTGTGGGTGTCATTACCCAAAGAGACCACACGAGGGTGTCAGCGTGCCAGCGCTCATCTCTGTCAAGTACTGATTGGTCTGTTGTCTCTGACGTCCTCCATCTGTTGTTTGTAAATGTGTGCATGGTCTGCATGGACTGTGGAACTGAATCCCCCTCTGGGATAAATAAAGTCTAAAGTCTAAGTGAACAGCTGATTCCAGTACCATCTTAAACTCCTCCCAGTGAGTGAGTGTGCAGCAGAAACTGTTCATACGATCTGTTCCTGCAGAAGCTGCTGCAGGGAGAGTGTTGTCATATCTGTGTGTACGCTCGTATGTAACCAACAGACCAAAGGGGGCATGCTGTGAGACCTTGTTCAGGGTCCAGGGAGGCCAACCAGGTGGAGCAGAGACCTGTTCGTGGTTTATGCATTTTGGTTTTGTAGCGGACTACAGCGACGAGAATCTGCAGCCTGTTTGGATGAGCCTGAGGAGAGAGGGAACAAAAACAAGATGTCACTGTGATTTATCGTGTTTCAATCTGTGAATCAATAACTTTTATTTACATGTAATTATTTTTTTTTTTAGAAGTTAAAGGGGGAGTATGTTGCTTTTAAACCTGGGCCCCATATTTGATTTATTTTGGGGTCTAAATTACTTACAGGTAAATTACACACGAGGGAAAATTTTGGGTGAGTTTTCCTGCACGTTAAAGTCCCCAAATAAACGATTCACTTGTGCACAGAATAATAATAATAATGGGAACTCCTTCAGGCTCAATAGGGTCCTCACTCTGAGGTCAGTGCTCGGGCCCTTAATATATCATCATCAATAAAATAGACATCAGCATCCAAACCATCCTAAATATCATCATCATCAATGTTTTTTTTAGCTTTTCCTAAGGTTCAAAGGGACTCTGCAGATCGAATGGAGTTTGGTAGTTTGTTCCACCACCGGGGGGCGACAGAGGAGAAGAGTCTAGCTGAACGCCGATGCGGAGCTGGCTAAACACTGAAGCTTCAGTGTCCACCACATGGCAACATGCGTGAGCATCGACTCTAGAGAGGAGGGGGAGGGGGGAAACAGTTCTCTACAATGTTTAGATTTTGAACTGCAGTACCAATTTTAAACACTAGGGGTCAGAGTTACATATTGCTCCTCTAAAGAGAGCTTTGTGACAGCTGTTTCTGGTTAAGAATAATCATCTCCCTCTCAAACACAAAGGTGTATCTCTGTAGGGATCCTTTAGTTATATATTTCAGACACTTAGAATAACAATCTGAGCCTGTCAGGGATTTTAAACAAGTTACAGCCACTACAGCAGGTTTTGTAGCCGCAGGCTGAAACATTCAACTGGAAAAGTTACAAAAAAATGTAGCACCTTATATTTATTTAGTCCCCAAAACATGTAAAAGAAAAAGAAACATAAGGCCAGGTTTAAGGAGAATATAGTTCAACTTTGAGTATTTCTCTTGAGTGGTGAAGTACCTGCAGAGAGGAGGCGATGGAGAACGAGCGAGGCTGAATCTCTGGGAACAGATCCAGCAGGTAGTCTGCTTTGAGTTCTGCTGTGGTGTGTGGGAAATCTGACAACACCTGCAGCAGAGGAGGAGAGAAGAGTATGATACGCTCAATAAGGATGTCCATCTTTCAAAGCCTCTAATGGTTCAAATCTGTAGATCTGGACATGATTGGCTCCCTTGGGGGTAGTTAGTAAGATGTAGGGGCAGAAGCCAAAGATGGCTGAATAAATACAGACTTTTCTGATTTAAAGCAGGAAGGAATATTTTCATGACATCACAGCAATTAAAAAGATACAAAAACACACAGAGGGGCTGTGAAATAAATCAGAGTCACTAGACGTCACAGGGTAACGGTAGTCATCACCTCCAGCGCGGTGCGTCGCAGGCGGTTGCAGTATCCGTGCAGGTCGTCTTGTCCGGCCGCCGAGCTGAACTCTTGCAGCTTTTCTCGCTCCAGCTCGTTGGTGGAGAAGGTGGACAGCAGCTCGAAGAAGGAGCGGCGAGGCACAGCGGCGATGTCCAGGTATGTCTCCATCAGGTGGCGCACCGAGCACGGCTGAGGGAGCCTGGCTGGAACTGAGAAGAAAGATACAGAAGAGATTCATCATCATCATGAAACCATTATGTTACCATCAAGAGTTCAATTTATGCATTTTTAAACAGATCAAGACCGTCAAAGGGAATAGGTTTCCACATTCTTGGAACGCTCTTACTGCTCTTACATCTGAATCCAGTCACAAGTTTACTCATGAAGAGATTCTTTACTACGAACACAAAGTTCTGAATTATGCACACTGTGAAACAAAAAAAAAAAAACACAAAAACATCCCAACCTGCCGTGTTGTCTGCGGCTCTGATGGTGAATCTATCCTCTGGATTTAATCTCAGCATCTGACAAAACAGCTCGACGTCCTCAGGTGAGTTATGAGGATGCATCATCACCACGTCACCGGCAGTAAACCTGCATCGCAAAACCACAACGAACACAATGAGTCTGAAGAGGCTTTAAAACTTTTACTTTGTGTTCAACAGATGAAAGAAGTAAATGAAGAATAGTTTGTGTGCTGCATCTGCCAAATATGCTACAACGCACCCTTAAAGGAGCATTATGTAACTCTGACACCAAGTGTTTAAAATGGGTACTGCAGTTGATATTCTAAACAACATAGAGAGCTGTCTCTCCCCCCTCCTCTCTAGAGTCGATGCTCACACAGGTCACCATGTGGTGAACACTGTAGCTTCAGTGTTTATCCAGCTCTGCATCGGTCTGTAAACCTTTCTGTGTTCTAACCTCTCTCCATTTTTCAAAAGCATCTCCAATATTGATCCTAGTTTGAGCACGTTTCTGCTCGTGGAGCTTATTAGAAACATGCAGAGGCTTTTTAGGTCGGGTACAATCACTTCTATCTGAACCACTTCTCTTGCCCGCTTCCATCGCTGCAACACCTGTTGGTTTGACCTGATAACTGCTCTCATATCTGGCAAACCGAGGGGCGTCCAAAACGGCCGTGTGGGGGTCGCCTTAAAAACGGCTACCTTCTCTGGTCCAAACAAATCCAGATCATTCAGGACCAGAATCTAAAGTTAGAAGGAGGACATACTGGCTGCTGCATTGTTGTCAGAGAAGCCAGCACTTCAACATGTTTCATTAATGTCTGATCATATAGTAAGATCACTTTATCATCTCACTCACTACACATCTCACTGGACCTTTAATTAACATTTCAAAGACTGCTTCGGGCGATATTCAGAGCTGAGTGTGTCCCAGATTGTGTCACAGTATTTCAGCACCTACAAACCTTTTTTGTTTAGCAATAATCAGAAACGTAAAAAGTTCATTACATGTTGGTGGCAGATGTTGTGTTACTCACTCGATGTTGGATCCGGTGATATCAAACTCGATGAGCCTCACTTCCTGAAAGTGCGACTCGGCTGTTACTCGTCTGTTTGACACAAGTCTGCAGGGGAAGGGACGAGACTGAGAGGGGACATCAGGACTCTGCAGCCGGTCTTCTGTCTTCTCGTTCACATCATCCAGGAAGTGGAAAGTGTACGACGGAGGGAGTCTGACGCAGAAACCAAGAAATAAACCCAACGGATTAGAAGTTAACAGGAGACAATGATGGGACAAACTTTCAAACTGAACATGCCACAGCAGACGGAGATATCAGTGTGAGACTCACGGTTCATCTTCCCTCAGAGGGGTCACATCAGACAGAGACGGGTACACAGCAAACACCTTCACCCAGAACGATCCGAGCCACGGGTCGATCACAGCGTCCGACCTGATGCAGACATATCAGGAGGTGAATAAGACACAGAATCCCAGAGAAATGTCCAAACGTTTTCTGGCACGACACCGCCTTCATTGTAACATGTTTGTGTAGAACCAGAGAGGACTGTAAGTCTGGAGTTTGGAGACAGATGTTGTCCAGGATAGGCTACTCTCTGACATTTCTTAAAGGTCCAATCAGTAAGATATTTCTCACCCGAGGTCGTGCTGGTCGTCTGCCAGTCCAGCGGGCAGCAGAGCGCTCGCCCCGAGCTGCAGGAGGCGTTTATGAAGCTTCTTTGCCACAAAGTTAAACCTGACGACACAAGAGGTTAATGCTTCTATAAAAACGAGGACAGTGAATGTGTGCGGAGAGAACACGGGAAGAGGACTGACTTGGGATAAGAGGAATCCCCCAGACCCAGCACGGCACAGTCCAGCCGGCTCAGAGACCCAGCAGGTAAAGACTTCCTGAAGACAAACCTCCAGAAGTTCTGTGACGGGAGAAGACATGGACAGAAAACAAATGTATGGATATTTATATCCATATCATATTATTATATTTGATGTATCTGTCTTCATTTAAAAAAATAAGACATTTTTACAAACTCAAGAAGTGAAGATTGAAGCCGCTGGGTTGTCACAAATGAATACCACAATTTGAACTTTGATACAATTTTATTAAAAAATCCAACAATATCAATAAC
Organism: Labrus mixtus; assembly: GCF_963584025.1. Lineage (NCBI taxonomy): Eukaryota > Metazoa > Chordata > Actinopteri > Labriformes > Labridae > Labrus > Labrus mixtus. The sequence continues at coordinate 19,346,528 of NC_083628.1, read as the reverse complement.
TGACTTGATACCATGGCAACGAAACTTGAAGTCCTGGGCACCAACACTGAGTCATTTCTAGTTTTCAATCAACAAAAATTGCAGGTGAACTCCTGCACATTGTCTAAACTGCACAAAAATGTCGGCAAGGTTTGTTAATGAAACGTGGCTGACATATGTGAGAAATTTAGACAATAATCACTCGCCCTCTCTCTCTCTCTCTCTCTTTGGCCACGGCAGCTTCTGGTCAAAATATGACTCAAGAGTTGAATTTACTTTTAAAGCTTTGGTACTTTTTTTTATACTTGTTGTTAAAGTTAAAGACTGTATCGTTTTCAAACACGTGGTACTGAAAGTATCAGAATATGAAGAATTTAAACAACTTTAGAAACACATCCATATTCAAACACATCTGAGCGTTTCAGCGTTAAATTCTGATCACGTCTGGGTTTCAAAAAAAAAAGTTGATTCAGATGACATCACTGCATTTAGCTTGTGGGGTTCAAATATCTGCACAGAACGTTTGGTGCTTAGCTCAGCTCTGACGTGCAGATTTACCTCTTCAACTTGTACAGGAGCAAGCTGTGACAACGCTGAGCATTAAGAACAATCAACAGCAGCAGGGCCCAAAATAGAGGCAGCTAATATAGCTAGCTAGCTTCTCCTTTTCCTTTTAACTTTCTCTGTTAGAGTTTAATGCCCCCTAAAAAAGTGTTTTTGAGTGAATATATTCTATTTTCTTTCCTCCTCTGACAGCATCGACGTCATCTGTGTCTTTTGCGAACAATCACATTTATAGACCAGACAACTAATCAGTGGATCGAGAAAAATAATGAGAAGACCAAAAGTTAATGAAAAAATCATCGTTGCAGCCGTCGTTTCTTTACCTTCATATTGTCTGGAGGGTCTCCTTGTCCGGTGGTGGAGCAAACAAAGACAACCAGAGACTCTGAGATCAGGTTGGCCTGAGTGAAGAGGAAACAATGAAGAGAGGAAACATGAGGGGTAACCTGTACATGATCTACACCTGACCGTCCAAACAGATGAGTAGAGGGTGAAACCCCCCTCCCCCACCTCACACTCACCACGTTGTAACCGTCCAGAGGAAGAACTTGAACCTTCATCTTCCTCCTCTGAGCCTGGCGACCGATCCTCTGAGCCGTGTCCTGAGCCGTCCCAGTCTGACTCCCGAACAGGACCAGCAGAGTCGGCGTCGACATGATGACTGGAAGAAAGAAAAAAAACAGTCATAACTTAATAAAGGAAATGCCTTCATCTTTAGACTAGTTCTCAGGTTTTTCACTCTGCCTCATTTGTTTCTTATAAGACCAAACTCGGCAAAACATATTTAGATCATAATTCATGTTCAACAACTTCCTGACACACGATCAATAAGCAGTAATTAGGAGGGAAAACTCTTAGTGAATGACCTGTTAGCTATTTATTATGGTAGAATAAAGTGCTAATAACCCCTTAATAATGACTAATAAGGAGCCAGTATGGTACTAATAAGCACGCTAATAAGCAAGTAGTTAATGGTGAAGTTATGACCATAATAGTAATAAGGATGACAACAAATGTTCATTTATAAATAACTTAAAATCATAGAAATTCATCCAGCAAAAGTGTTTAATATTAAATAAAACAAGTGGAACATCCTTTCTTATTATTAATAAACCATTGTCCATAAACTACTGTCAGTATTTTAATTAATCTTTAACTTGATTTAGCTCTTTCAGATGATCATCTGTTTGGGGAACTCTGAAATGTAGTTTTATAATACATTTAGAGACTTTTCTCTTATTTTCATGTGTTTTCCATGACTGGAGAATTGATTTAACTGTTTTATAAGTCTCCCAGGACGCGTTGGGACCTTGTTTCTAAGATGACATGTCTTATTATAGTTAATAAAAGACTGAAACGTAGATAAATAACATCCCGCTTACACAACATCACTGAATGGTTAGCAGTTAGCTGCTAGCAGGCTAGCTAGCTGTCCAGGAAACATGCTGATTAATATTTGTTCGCTTGAATATTTTCTACAATAAAATCATCTTTAATGAGAGAATCACATTCAATATGATACTTACGCTGACTGTCGTCGTCAACAAGAGTCTGAAAAGATTATAAAAGTGATAAATAACTCTACTCACTAAAGCAACGGGCTGCTCTTACAACATGAACGTCACACTTTACGGCAGCACTCCGTGATTGGCTCTTCCGTTAGTGGTACGTTTATGTTGCACAAGGAAAATCGGAAATTTCTTTGTGGAAATTCACGGCAGAAATTGCGTTCAATGGCTCCCCAAATATGCGGTTTAAATACATTTTTCATGTAATGACATATAATGAATGTATTTATGATGATGTTGCCCTTTAATGAGTTAGTGATTAAAACATTGAGTTGGTTGTTTGGGATCCCACCCAGAGTCTCAAGCCCTCTTCAGTAGACACAGTAGAGTAAGAAACCAAAAGTGATCAACATGGGGCTTGTTCTGAAATCCTTACCTACACAAGGTGAAAATATTAAAGACAGCAGGTATCCTACTGTATAAAGTATTCATATATATTGTGTATAAAAGAGACTAAACAACACATACAATATGTTTATATTCGGTTTATTGAAGTACATTTCCAGACGTGTTCTCCCGTGAAGGATCTGTGAATATTTTACAACACAAAGCTTTCACATCAACAAGGTGAGCACATGAAAATGACGTATATGTTCAGATTTATATAGAACAAAATCTCTTAAACGTTACATTAAACACACATATACAAATATGTAAAGATATTTCCTGAAACATGCTGAGATGTTGAAGTTAAGAGCACTTGGTTATAATTGCATTAGTGAGAGCTACACACAGGCGATGTGTTGTTAGTGAATACATGATTTTATGCATCGTATATAGCAGTTCAAAGACGAGTGACATCAGGGGATGTGAGCAGACAAGTGGAAGAAACACTAAAGTGAGGTACAGGCGTGGATCACGACAGGATAACCAGGCGCCTGTGCAGGAGACTCGCAGGAGAACAGGTGCAGCTGGACTGTGTAACAAATGATTGTTGTCGTTTGATTGTAACGTCGTGTGTAGAAATAAGAATATATGCATCACTTCACAAAGTCGGTCCTGCTTTTCTGTCTGATCTTAAATTCAAAGGGGAACCTGTGGCAGAAGTCTAGTTTCAAAAGACCACTACGCTAATTTAGAATTGCACATAAAAAAAGATAGAAAACTAAAGTAATAGAAGCTGAGAAAACCAGACTATCCGACCCTACATTTCCCACAATGCAACGCAACAGTGTGTTCTAACAAAGCAGCAACCCTCATCGAGTGTCCACTAGAGGATGGCTGCAGAACACAGGAAGTCACATACACACCTATTCACTTAAGCCTGTTTTTACAGCAGAGATTAACATGTTTACAGCCTGGTTCAAAAAAACAAACAGGTCTGATTAGCTCATGTCTCGATCGACACACACTGTACGGGGGGGGTGAATGTTTTTTATAACTCATCCATTTTGATTTTATTGACAATACGTGTTATCCACTAGTTAAGCGCTTAGCTGACCTGATTGACAGGCGGGCGGAGTGTAACCGTTTGTGAGGAGGCTCAAAACCCGCCTCAGCTCCAGCTCTCAGCCTGTTGTTAGGTTGACTGAAAGTTAGACTGAGACAGCATTTCCAACATGGAGACCGCCATCGATGGGACTCCAGCGCCTCCTGCAGGAACAGACGGGTGACGTCGCTGAGGCTTCGTACATTAATATCCTACCAGTCAGAAAAACTCTCCTGATACTATCCGGCTTATTATCTCGAATAAAACAGTTCCCTCAAGAATAAAACAGTTCCCTCAAGAATAAAACATAACTTAGTTAAAACTTTTTTTAAATCACAACTTAAAAAATAACTTAAATTAAAACAAAATAAAAATAAGCCTCCCCTAAAATTTTAAATGAAACAAAACAATAAAACAAAAACCTTTCTTCAGAGGCGCAGCCATTAGACTACTATATACATTCATATTTCAGGATAACAAAACTAAATCTGTGTTCTTTGTGTTTCAGATTCTCACTCTGCAAACAAGGGGCCGTAAACTACAGTATGGAATGTAATAAAACATAACCGGTGATGCTAACAGGGGTCAAACAACGCAGAGTGTGTCTCCCTGTTTATTATCTTAACAGTCATTATTATATCATTAGGATTTATTTTGCAGCAGGCACAGAGCGACCTGGATGAGACGAGACAGACGCCTCACCCCTCAGAAAAGGGGAAACAAAGCTGCAGAAGTGATGCAAAGAAAAGTCGCAGCGATATCAAAAAGGAAAAACACTCAACAGATGATGTGTTAGTGAATGAGTATTACAACAGTTTGACCAATACAGAGGTCGTCATCAGGTGTTATAATCCGATATGTTCAGCGTATGTGCCTTCATGAAAACATTTCTACAGAACAAAGAAAGCAGAGAACAATGTTTGGGGTCTTTTAGAAATGATGTGGACATGTACTTTATGCAACAGAGCGCATGTTGAATAAATAGTTTACAATCCTCTCAGCACTGTCTGCAGCACACGAAGCAGAGCGTCACAGCTGAATGTGAAGTGAATCATCATGTTTCATATCCTTTTATAAAGACATTAGTCTGAGAGAGCAGCCGTCAGAAGAATTCTAAGAGTCATGTCGGGGCAAAATAAGCGCTAAATCCACAATCTGACTTTAAATACTCACAGTATTTGTGAATCGGTATTCCCTTCTGAATCAGTATCTCCCCGGTCTGAAATACCCTGTACAGGAGGGACTCTTCTGTAAATGTCTGACGTGTTACTTTGGTTGACAAGAGACGTGTAATATTATTTAAAGGAAGAGATTTCCAGAAAAAGGCACGCAGCGTTTAAGAATCTATAATAAGGCAAAGAACAGTTGGTCTTTAAAAAGTGAGGAGTGTAAAACACTTGGCTCTAAATATATCAAACAAACAGAAACAAAAACAGAGTAACAGCAGTGAAATTAAAACACATTAACTGTCTGGTTAATACAGGGAAGTGGCTCAGCTACAAGCTCGTCTACATGATGGCAGGTTCGCTCACAGCAGCTTGATGACCATGCAAGGATATAGAGAGCTGTGGTCAGACGAGGAGGAGGGGCTTCAGCTCTGATAGAGGCGTATACGCTGAGATATGTTGCTACGACACAGAGGGCAGTTCTGCATGGCGTCGCTGCACACCTGACAGCAGCACACGTGACCGCAGGGCAGGAAGATGACCTGAGACTGAGAGACGGGAGGAGAACACAAGGTCAGTGCTCTTTTTTTGTTTGCTTGCAGTCAGTTATTGGACGGACTTTCAAAGGTTAGGTAGGGTATAAATCTCTTTAGTAATTGTTGAACAAAACTCAGCAGTTAGAGAGTTGAGTGTGGTATCTCTTTGAAGTGTTACAAAATCAGAAGTGATAAAAGTTTAAGTGTGAGGAATTAGTCAGGGTGTAAGTTTGTTCTAAAACAGGGATTCTCAAAGACAAAATCAAAAGAAACTTAAAATCCTTAAAACAACAAAAACACAAAAGACTGAGGGTAATACTTTGAGGGTTTTTCTTACCCCGGTCTCCATGCACACCACACACTCCGAGCTCCCTGGACCCTCCACAGGGCTGGGTGCTGAAGGGGTGACGGGGGTCCCCGGGGTGAGTGGAGGGCTGGGGGTGTGGATGGCTGAGGTGGTGGGAATCGATGGAAGGGGGGAAGGAGGCGGAGCTGAGGGTCTGACCTCTGCCTCCTCCTCCTCCTCTGGTGCAGCCTTACAAGCTCCTGGTAAAGGAGGAGATAATCAACAGACAGCAACAAGAAGACTTTTCAATGACATCACTAATACGTTTAAATGACCAAAACATTGATTTCCCTTTCTTTTTAATCTTAACTCTCTTTCCTGTTTTGTTTCAGCACTTTGTGTTTGTCATGATTGTTGAGGCTGCATAGATCACCTCTTTGCTGTTTTTCTTTACCAGTGAGGGCAGAGATTCTTATCGGGGGTTTGAAAACACTCACATCAGGTTTGTCACAGTATGTAAAATGTACCTTTAGGCTTGTGATCTCGAGCCCATTTCAGGAGAGCTTTCTGGATTCCTACTTCGTTGATGCCGAGCTGAGAACAAAGAGAAACAAACTAAACTGATTATTCTGCACACTTAACATTCTACTTTTTCCTGCATTATTTTCTTTGGCTACTTGGGGGCAGCACACCAATCTGTTTTTAAGCAGATGTGGCTCACATGTAACATAGTTATGATCAAATGTTGAAAAGAGCTGCTTTAGAAACATTTTTCTTTCGGTTGCAAAGTATTGGAAAAGACAGAAAAGACTTTTGTTTCAGAGTAATATTTGTGGAAATGGTTTACAGGAACATAAAAAAATCTAGAGCCATGCGGATATCCAGAGGTCTTTTTTTGCAGACTCATGTCTTAACAGAAAAACGTTTTTTTTGTTTTTTAATTGTTGCTGAAAAATGTCCTATATCAGCTGATGCATGGTCAGGATAATCAGAGAGTTGTTCTCCTCTAAACCAGAGGTGCACTTGATCTCCTACTGATAAATCTCTCATGATATTTTTCTAAAAAGCATTTACTTGATTCAGCTTTAAAAGAGAAGAGTGAGAGGAGTATGAGAGTAAAAGTGAGAGATAAAACAAAGGTTTCCAGGTTAACAGCTGTGTTCATTCAGGCTGGTGTTCAATCTGTTCAAAGTGAAACAGGTCAAATGTTTTAGTGATGATTTAGCAGACAGACCTTCTTGAGGTCCGATGAGTTCATGTGGCGAAGCTCCTCAGTGGTCACTCTGTGGTGAGCGAGGATGGGCAGGTAGTGCTGAACGGACAGTCTGCACAGCAGGTTCACTAACTCCTTCTCCACGCCCGCTTCCTGCAATGAGAAGACAGTTAAGATTCATCACAGGTTGGTTTCCAGATGATTCTGTGCCTCCCTTCTGCTCTGTAACTGTACCTGCATGCGCAGTGAGAGCGGCTTGGCGTCCAGCAGTCTCTGGTACTGAATCATCCAATAGTTCTGCTGGTTGGACTCTGACTTCTGCTCCATCTCCGCCTGAGGAACACAAACGACTTTTATTTAATGACTTATATATTGAGGTTTAAAATAACCACTAACAGATGTTTGATAGCATTAATACAGATGTTTGTAATAAGCTAAATTTAATCAAATATGAAAGATGAATGGAGGTGAAAACAGCGTTTTCCTCACCAGAACCACCCGCAGCTCCTGCTCTCTCTGGTCTCTCTGCTTCAGCAGCTGCTGCAACAAATCACTGAGAGCCGAACGCTGCTCCACCAGAACCTCCTGCACACACACACACATGTACACAAATACACACTTATAGCGTCACTTGAGGTAGGAGCGAAAATACTCACAGATCAATAAAGACTGTTGAGAGCTTAAACATTAAAAAACACAAGCCTGGCTCTGTTCTGCTCCAAAAAGAATAATTAATATCCCTTGTCGTATCTGTTTAATTGTGACTGTTATTTGATCCTTAGTGTGTTCAGTGATTGGTTATTCCCATGGAGTAATGACATGAAATTTGCCAAAACAAAATAAGAGGCAGAAAATAAATCTGGCAATGTGGGAGGGCAAAGTAAGAAGGCGGTGACACGCACCTGCAGGTTCTCAGCGTCCAGATTTCTTCTTTTAATCTCCAGTTTAGTCAGCTGCATTAACTCACTCTCTATGAGTTTGATCTGGGGACAGTGGAGAGGCAAACATGAAGCGAGCAGGGAGTCAGGATGAAAACGTAGATGAAATGATTTTCTGTCCGTGGGAACTGTTTCACCCAACCGCTAACCAAAAGTATAAAACGTATTTAGCAAATGTGAGTGCAGATGAATTAGTTATGGCTGGATGCAGCTGAAAGACACAAAATATCAGAACAAAAAGAACAGACTTTATTCTTAGTCTGTGCAGGTTTTATACTCTTCTTTACCTGCAGAACTTTGTCACTTTTAAGAGCCAGAGAAAAAGCAAAAACCAGACCCCTAAATCATAGACTTTATACAGTGTGCTAAGTTCAACCTTTTTTACAATGACCATCTTAGTTTTTTGTAGCCAGAACTGAACATATTTCTATAAGACAGTATGCATTTCTTCTCCTTGATTTACCAATCCCTGTCCCATAAAAGTAGGAAGAAGAATATGTACTTTGAGTGTTTGTTGAGGTTTTCCAGCTTGTCTCAGACTACCATTAAAAAACCAGAGACCAGTGACAGATCTGACCCTCCCCAGACCCATTTCCAACCCTCCACACAGACCTGGTTGCGGATGTATCCGTGTACAGCGTCTTTCTGCAGCTGCAGAGCCTGGAAGGCAGCTTTCTGCATCTCTTCCTGCAGAGAACAACAAACATGACAGCTCATAGTCCACCATGCTCTCATGATACAGATAACAACCACAGGAAACGAACCCCGGCTTTACGTACCTCCTGTAAGATCTGGGCGATGGCCTTGGATTTGTCCAAAACTTGAAGGGACAGCATCTTGTCAAACTTCCGGTCCAAACTCTCCATACTGTTTCAACACAGAAGAGGAGAAACCAGACGCAGAGTGTAAAACATGTAGCTGACCTGTGTGTGTGTGTGTGTGTGTGTGTGTGTGTGTGTGTGTGTCTAACCTCCTGTAGGCCTCATTCACCAAGCTCTTTCTGCGGAAGTCGCTGGCCTCCTGAAAAAGACTCATAGCACAGCTGTCTGACAGCATCTTCTGCATGGCCGCTAAAAACAGAGAGAGAGAGAGAGAGAAGAGGGGGAGGTTGAAACAAAAAGAAAAGAACTGCAAGGAAACGAGCACAGATCAACCCAATTGTTGAATGAACTGTCTTTACTGTAACAGAGATCAGAACATGAACTCTAGTACTCGGACACTCTAGGACTGTCAGTGTGAGATTCTTGTATGCAAGGCTTGCTTTTGGTCCTCAGGGTGGAGAAAGCTCCCAAAATTAACTGTGTTGAACCTCTGTGGACCTTCAATTTACACAGAAAAGAGCTCTAGATTTCTAGAGTTAAAATGGGAGTTTTGTCCTGACAACATTCAAAGAAATGTAAGTGTTTCCCGGCTTAAGTAAACAAGTCAGAACCTAATCAAGTATAAAGAGTTGTGGCTGGCAGGACAGTTATGGGATTACAGAAAACTGTAAAGGTAAAGCACATGAACAAAGCTACGTACCTGCCACTTCCCTCTTCCTCAGTGAATTGGTCTCCTCCTGAGTGATGGCGGTCAGATGCTCCATACGAATCCTGAGGGAAGAAGAGTCAATAACAGTTTTTATCCGCCCACAGTGACTTCATATCCAGTTATTCAGAGTCTTCAATACCAAGAAACTTTTTTGAGCATCACTGAGTTAGATTCTATCCCTATGGGCAGCTGGACACCTCGCAGAGCAGCCTCTGTCATCATTAATGTGTGAAAGAGGGTGAAAGGGAAAAGTGTTGAACAGCACTCCCAATGCACAGGTGGGTTGGAGAAACTGAAATGATACACTGCACACTGAAAGTGAGTGTACTGTGACTGTATTGTGAGAGAACAACTTATTCAGCTGAAGCTTCCTCAGGTTCACCCAGCTTCATCCTGCATAATAAGTATTGTAAAGTGATTGGAGTGATCAGATGATTAGAAAGAAGCTTAAAAGTCCATTAACTTCTCTGCCGTATCAGGATCATCCAAAAGTTACAAAATTATTGCAAATCCAGGTGAGCATTTTTTTACATTTACTTCTTGTTATTGATCTGCAAGTAATTTAAGTGTCCCAGGAGAACAGAATAAAGATATGAACACTTCAGACTTTATGTTTACCTTTTCAGTTCATGGCTTTAACATGAACTCCTCATTTGCAGTTAACACAAAGAAAAGCTGAGGGTGATGGTTTAAGTTATTATTTGTACGATTTGGAAACATTTTTGAATTTGAACTGAAGATGGAACTGGAAAAGTAAAGTTGCAGGCCCTCCTTTTACAGCCTTTCAACAGGATTTACCTGATTTCTATTTCTATTCTAGTGTTTTTGTGGCTGGTTACATGTTTATATGTTTGTGTTCTGTTTGCTTGTTTTAATGTGCTTCTATTCTCCACAACATTTGGAATGATGGTAACATCATGTCCTTGTGAGAATAAATCAAGGTTTGAATTGAATATGTGTCCCACGACCGAGGAGAAAAGATGTCTCTATATCGTCCTTTCCCTGAAAAGTACTTTGTGCATCTGACATAGACATTGTTCTATAAATAAGATCTGAAGTGGGAGATGATTGGATGAGTGCTGCTCTGTGTGGCTGTAATAGATCTGGATGTTATGTATCAGTAGTCAGTGCACTCACCGATCCTCCTCCATGGCCTGAAGAAACTCTGCACTCTTTTTCTGCCTGCAGAGATCAAAGTAGTAACACTCTTTGTCAGAGAGTTGTATGTGTAGACGATGTGCTCATTAAGCGCTGATCGAGTGACACAAAAGATACCAACAAAAACAAACAGTCCAATGATAATATAACCCACCTGTTTTTGTCCATCAGCATGTTGCTGATGCGGCCGCTGATGTTGTCTTCAGCGTATCGGACTCTCTCCAGCACCAGCAGCCTCTCGGCCTCCTGAGCCCTCTGCTGCTGAGAGACGCCCAGCTCCACACGCTCCTGCTCCTACACGGCACACAGAGCACACACACACACACACACACACACACACACACACATCAATACAGGACAAAGAATGGATACAAATCCTGTGTATCCAGCAGGTGAAAGTTTTGCGTACCTGTCGCACTGAGTTGAGCATGTTTTCCTTGCGTGATGTGTTCATGAGAAGAAGCTGTGTGTGCTCCTTCTGCTTCTCCTCCAGGTGACGCTCGAAGGCAATTTTCACCTGTTTCTTCTCCTCCTGAAAGACAAAGAGAAAAGTCACCATTATTATCTTCACACTGTCAACTTCTCAGCTTTGCTTCAGGCCTTTAAATGACTCCAACTCTCTTCAGGGCTTCACATCTTATCTGCAGTTTCAAACACTACCACTAGTAGAACAACAGGCGGTCTAGTGTCTAATCATTTTGGTTTGGGTCTTCAGAATTCATTCCAACATCCAACATGAGACTGACTGAATCTAACAGCCTTGTCTTTCTGACGTCACTCACCTTTCTCTTCTCGTAGTCACTGAATTTGTTCTGCAACAGAGAGTGTGAAGAGAGTTAATTAATTTTCTGTTTTCACAAACAGTCATCAGAGTTAAAGCAGCAATCAGGTCAGTGTGGTGATGTGAGTGTCAGTGTGACTGTACCTGCCAGGCCTCCTCCAGACCATCCACACAGTCAGAGTTCTGTTTGCCACAGTCACTCTCCAGGACAGGGAGGAGGTACTGGGACGGGGGGCAGTACTCTTCTCCCAGCTCTGAAAACCATCATCAACCATTAAGTCACACACTGTTGTCTTTTAAAGTCTGATGTAAGGACACATGAACACCCTTCAACGTAGAAAGTGCTCAGGATAACAACAGATAAGTGGCAGTTACATATGAGCAGGGGTGAAAGTAGTTGGAAATGATTGCTTGTGTGTGTGTGTGTGTGTGTTGTTGTTGTTGTTGTTGTAAGCCTTTAGCAGCATAAATTAAACCCTCACCGTCGCAGAGAAAGCGTTGGATACTCTCTGTTCCTTCTGAGCACACAGATGCAGGTGGATATGACATCATGGCAGCATCCAGGGTAAAGCTCTGTGAAAACACACACACACACACACACACACACACACACACACACACACACACACACAGAGAATGTAAGCTCATATCAGATTTCCTAGCCTCGTTTTATTCCTGTACGTCTGGCTCCAGAGACACACCTCCAGCGTTCTGATGTAAGCGACAGCTTTGGGCAGCTGGGTGATGTTGTTGTCGCTCAGGTCCAGAGTCCTCAGGCTGCTCAGAGAACCAACTAAAGCTGGCAGCTCACTGAGACTGTTACCTGCACAGATAAACACATAACTTATGTTTATTGTCTTGTTCAGGTTATGGAAAGTAAGCAGGAAGCAGGGAACAGCGTACCTTTTAGATTTAGAGTCTGCAGAAGCCGCAGGTCAGCAATAGAGTCTGGCAGAGTCTTTATACGGTTCTTCTCCACATTTAGGATCTGACAGGACAGAAAAATAAAAACAGACAAAAATTGATTATTTCAGTTTCATTCACACACGATTTCCTTTGTACCAGGAGTCAGGGTTAATATGGTGTTACCTGCAGTGACGCCAGCTTCCCGATGTTATCTGGCAGTGAAGTGATTTTGTTGTCATGCAGGTCTAAAACCTTTTAAAGCAGAAACATTCAGTCAGACATTCAAGTTTCTAAGAGATATTAGATCAGGGTTTTTTGTCCATTTAGGCAAACACTGTAAATTCTACATCTCCAGGTGCGATGCTTGCTGAGAGTTTGACATGAAACGAAAGGTTCAGAAGAAAACAATCAGACTAACACATGATCAGTCTGAATTAAAAAACAGTTAAAGCTTTTAGGCTCGAGGCTCAAATGTTTTACAAAATACTGTGAGGCCACCATCCCTCCAAAATAACCAAATTCAACTCGAGCCAGAAGTGGGTTCTATCACAAACTCAACTCGGCTTGCATGAGGAATACAGTACACGTCCAAAAGAGAGGAATATCGATTTTTCTCAAGTGAGTTGAAGTAAAATATTGGATACACAAAGTTGAAACCTGTTCTGTGTCTATATATTGCGCTTTCGGAGCTCAAACTGAGTCCAACATGTGTTGTCGATCTTCATAAATAACTAAATTGTTATCCATTTTTTATTACCTTTAAAGTGGACAGATTGCTGATGTCACATCCTTTGGGCACTAATGACCTCAGCTCGTTGTTATGAAGGATCAGGACCTGAAGGAGAGCAACAGAGGAGATGTGATAAGTGACCACACACACACACACACACACACACACACACACACACACACACACACACAGACACACAGACCCACAGACACACAAGCACACACATTAAAGATGAAGGGTAGTTGTTTTTGTACAGTAAGATAAATAGAATAAGAAAATCTGTAAACTTTCACTTTTCAACATGAGAGAAATCAGACTACTTCTCTAGACAATAATAGCTGCCATATATTCAAATACACATCATAAAGAAATCCCTCTGTTCTTCATGGCCATCATAACCATATTTTATTCTTACCTTCTTCTGCAGCACTTTGCAAATGGAAAAGATACTCGAGGGAACCTGCAGAAGAACAGATCATACATTATATTACCTGAAGTGCTAACATGGATCATATAAAGAAAGACATTAAAAGAGGAAAAAGCTGCAGGTCTATACTAAATCTATAGTAAAGAGTTTGCCGTTCTTTTGTCTTTCATGAATTGAAATCCCAGTGTGTCAAAGATCATTTGTCCACTGAGTTTTGCAGGAGAAACATGGATTTTAAGCAAAGTGTCTGCACAATAAGAAAGAAGGAAGCATCTAAAAATCACAATGAGAGCTTCAAACCAGAAACATAGGGAGTTAAATGATTAGACTCTCTGTTTATCAGTGAGGCCTGCTGACAGGAACATACTCACCTCTGAGAGCTCACACGCTGAGATGTCCAGGATGTCATCAGCACCAGCTTCCTTCGACTAGAGTACAAAGAAAAGTCTTTGTTATGTTAGCAGAGAGAATACTTCCACGGGCGAGGGATAATGATATTTAAAAACTGTCTTGTTATTCCAAAAACATGGCCCTGTGTTGTCTCAGTGATGTCATACAGGTCGTTGACCCAGCAGCATGGTGACATAAACACGCTCTTCTTACCCGGCACAGCTGATACTCCAGCCTCTTCTGGGAGTCCTCGCTGGGCTTCCTCTTTCTGAAGAACAGAGGCATGGTGAATCCCCCTGCTGTCTCTCTGCCTGCTGTGTGTCCCTCCTCTGCCCCCCTCTTTAACTCGATCTTCTCCAGCGGGCTGATGGACAACAACAACTGCACACTGGAAACTAAGAAAGAAGAAAAGGAGGTTAAAATGGAGAAATAATGCACATTTAGGGCAGAATTGGTTTATCAATTTTACAAGCTAGGAACAAAAAGATATCATGTTTAGAAAATTCAGAAAAAACACGTTCAGAAAATGAACAGCAGCATTAGGATTCAGTGCGAGTCCTGTTTCTGCTCCACTGTTTACTAACTAGTCTCTACCTTTGTGTGTTTGTCTGCTATTTTGATGCTGGTTGATTGTTGACATGTTAGATGATTAAAAGCCTCATCTGGATGCTACAGGCTAAAACATCTCTGAAGAGCTGTGGGAAGATGTACAGTCTGGTTTTACGCTGGAATCAAGAATTGATCCTACCAGTGGCACCTTTTTTATTACAACATGCATGGTCCTTTGAGACATTTCTAATATAGAAATATCTATTCCTGCAGTTTGTTGTACAAAAAAAACAATGATTTAACTCAGAAACAGTTGGTTGTACACATTCAACCTTCAGCGAGGTGGTCTGGCACTACTACCACCTCACGTCCCGGACACCCACCATCGGACTGTGTCGTCCCCAGAACCACTGCCGTCCTCATTCATGCACGGCCTTCTCCGACCTCCACCACCTCTCACGTCACACTAACACTCAGCGTGGAAAGCCCAAATTAAACTGTAAGTTTGGAAGTGTGGACAACAGGAACGCAAGGAATACAAAGGAGAAATCCTTCCTGCATCTTATCCCGTTTTTCTTACTTTAACCTGCTAAAGCGTTTTAAGATAACACTTGTTGTGAATTGGCTCTATACAAATAAGATTTATTGACTGAAATAGAATGAACTCGTATTGATGTTTGTCAGGTTACATAAAGTGTGTCACCGTGGTGGAGAGACATTTTGCCTGAAGTAAACAAAAACTCTACTACCTTCATAAAAACTAACATGATCTCTAGCAGACGGCCTCTTTAATGCTGCAAATGCCATATACTGTAATGACTGAGTACTTAAGGAGCATTTAGGGCACAATACTAACTAAACTGATCATGAGACAAGACAGCAGAGTTTTGACAGGCTTTCCTCTTTCCACCACATTGTGTAGGTTTCTTCATTGAAGTAGAGTCTGCATATGAACGTGACATGAAAAAGCAGAAGCAGACCTCCATTAGAGCTCCCAGGAAAGAGATTGATTTTGTGCCAGCTCTGCATAAACTCATTACAGAAAGGTTTCTATTTCTCTGTTGTGTCTCAGTCGACAAGAGGGAGAAATATTTGTCTTACTTTGATTTAAAGCCAGAGCCCGTTTCTAAACAACCCAAGCATCGTGTTTGTTTAAAACAGTTTCCATGTTTCATCACATAGGTCAGAAAAAAAAATCATACAGAGATACTGATTTTTGTGAGCACACATCGGTCGATGGTGTTGGTCTGCTAATATCTGGGTCAGGCTCTGGCAGAAGTTCAGTCAATGTGGGGATTTTAAGACCAGTCAATGTTTTATTTTTCATATTTCTTCTTTGTTTGACACCTCAGTGAGCATGTTTTCTGTTGAGCTCTTTGTAAAACGTGTAACTTATGTAAACGTTACGTACTACTTGTATTTGGTCTCTTGTCATTAATCTCTTGTGTTTTTTTCTGATGTGCTATAAAAATAAAGTAACAAGTAAAGCCTACTTCATGCAGACGTTATTATCTCTTAAGATGCTTTCCTCCGAAAACTTAATCAAAGACAATAAAAAGAAGACCTATTATGCACAAAAGGGGACATAACTGAAGAAAGACACGACCCTAAACTCAAAATAACAAAACAGAGGAGCTTTTCAAAGAAGGTAAAAACACGGTCTGAAAGTCAGTATTATCCTTACGAGCATATTTGGCACATCGTTTACATTTTTACCTGCTCAGTAGGGCTTAAAAGTTTTAT
Source organism: Labrus mixtus (assembly GCF_963584025.1). Taxonomy (NCBI): domain Eukaryota; kingdom Metazoa; phylum Chordata; class Actinopteri; order Labriformes; family Labridae; genus Labrus; species Labrus mixtus. The sequence continues at coordinate 19,330,635 of NC_083628.1, read as the reverse complement.
TTATTCTTCACTTTTTAATTTTCATATATTTCTTGGTTTTCAAAGTGTTCAGAATGGTTAAGTGCAATAAAGATATTTGATGCAAATCAATGAGTAATCGTGTTTAATAATCATGATCTCTCAATATCAAACAAAATATTCATTATGATTTTTTTTTTGTTTCCATAATCAAGCAGCCCTTATGTGTGTGCGCATGTGTCTGTGTCTTCCTCAAAATATTTAAGCTGAGTGTGTCTATCATCACTTTACCAAGATCTGCCTTTATCTGGTCTTATTTTTTTTATCAAAGTGTAAATTATAAGAACTGGATTTTGGTTATAAGTACCTCAAATCTGACCCACTTAAACCACCATCTTTTGGTCAATGGTAACTACACTGCCTGGCCCAAAAAAAAGTCACCACCAAAAAAAAAGGTCACACACTCTAATATTTTGTTAGATCGCCTTTAGCTTTGATTACGGCACGCGTTCACTGTGGCATTGTTTCGAGAAGCTTCTGCAATGTCACAAGATTTATTTCCGTTTTTTTATTGCATTCATTTTTCACAAAGATCTTGTATTACTGATGGGAGAGTCCAGGCCAATCCATGTGTGAAAATGATGTCTCATGCTCCCTGAACCACTTTTTCACAATTTGAGCCCGATGAATCCTGGCATTGTCATCTTGGAATATGCCCGTGCCATCAGGGAAGAAAAAAATCCATTGATGGAATAACCTGGTCATTCAGTATATTCAGGTAGTCAGCAGGCACATAATGTTGTTGAACCTAGACCTGACCAACTGCAGCAACCCCAGATCATAGCACTGCCCCCACAGGCTTGTACAGTAGGCACTAGGCATGATGGGTGCATCACTTCATCTGCCCCTCTTCTTACCCTGATCACTCTGGAACAGGGGAAATCTTCCTTCCAGTTTTTAATAATGCGTGGGACAGTTCTTAACCCAATTTTAGTAGTTTCTGCAATCTCCTTAGATGTTTTCTCTGCTTGATGCATGCCAGTGATTTGACCCTTCTCAAACAGACTTAACATTTTTTCCACGACCACAGGATGGGTCTTTCAACATAGTAGTTTAAGAAATGAGAAGCTACTCATAGCATCAGTTGGGGTTAAATAACTTGTTGCCAGCTGAAAGACAATCGCCCATGCAGTAATTATCCAATGGGAGGCTCTTACCTATTTGCTTAGTTAAATCCAGGTGGCGACTTGTTTTTTGGCCAGGCAGTGTAGAATAGAGCTTGTATAGCGCTTTTCTAGTCTTCTACTCAAAGTGCTTTTACACCGCAGGTCCATAGGCTGCAGGTCCCAGTCATTCACACACTGATGGCAGAGGCTGTTATGTAAAGGGTCCATCAGTGTAAACTAATCCATTCGTACACATTCATATAAGCAGCGGAAGCAACTTGGGGTTAAGTGTCTTTTCCAAGGACACAACAGAAATGTGGCTCGAACCCGCGACCTTCCAGTTGAGAGATGACCGACCGTACCACTGAGCCACAGCCGCCCCTTTTGTAGCCTACTGTATCTCCTCATTTATAACTCTATAAGTTATTCTCTCCGTTTTTGTTGTTTCCTGTTTCATTTGTTCCCATGACTGTACAGATGTGCTGAAGGATTTTAACAACACCTGTATTATTATTTTACATCATGGCTGCTGTTTATTCTGTAAAGGTCATGTTTCTTGTGTTAGCAATTCATTCATCTTTGATCTGAATTTTGTAGCCAGAAGTCTTCAGTCTTTTTCCCCAGACTTGACTGAAGCACTTTATTTATTCTCATCTTATAGATGTTTGAATGTTTGTTATCATGATGAGTGTCAGCCTCAGGGGTCCTGTCGGGAGAATGTGGGCGGGGTTTGACCGTAAATCACTTCACTAATGTTACATAGTCTACATAGCTATCATTAAAACTGGATAGTTACACAATATACTTTAAAACAACCGCTCCAAGCTACACATTAATAACAGAGATGTGAACATTAGCTATGTTAACATTAGCTAACCTCACATTAAAAAGGCTTAAATGTCGCTTGGCTTTACAACTTAACAGCAAAACAGAAGCTAACATGTAACCTCAAGCATAGGACGTCTCGTCATAACGTCATAACAACACAGCAGAGTTAACATTATTTAATATTTAATACTCACAGGCTGCTTGTTGGTGTTTTCACTCCTCTCGTCACGGAATAAATTAAAGGTCACTTCCTCGGTTTGCTAACGTTGAACATTAACGTCCGTTATGACGTCAAAGGCAGGAAGAAAAGGTCAAGTAGGTTTATATTTTACGTTACCTTTCTATTAAGATGATGAAAATACAGCGACATATCAATTATGAGTGAAATCCAGCTGATTCATCTCCTCCTGCTAAACGAAATCATAACAGATCCAGTAACAGCTCGTCTTCTTCTTCACGTTCTGCGCGGATTACAACAAAACGAACATCGCCCCCTACAGGCAGAAGTGTGAGCTGCACGACCGGAATATGTCCGTCTGGTTTGAGTGCATACTGTAAAAAGAAGTCCAGAGTGTTTTAAAACAAGGAAACGTTATAAATTGATGCTACAGATAAAACAAGATTCTGATATTTACAGCGGTGGAAGACGTTTTCAGATCTTTTGGTTATTTATGACAGGTAAACATTTAGTGGCAATGTTTCTGTACTAGATCATCATCGCAACACATTGATGGACATATTACTCCCATGCACCTGCTCATGAAAAAAGATGTGTGAAGGATTTTCTATTTTGAGTTATAAAGAAAAAGGAAAAAAAGGACCAGTGTGCGCACATCCAAGCAAATTGCATACAGGTTCAGGACAAAGAAAGGTCGGCACACTGTTCAGCTCCCAATGAGCAACTTTAAGAAGGGCAACGTGGGATCTAAACTTTGCCCTTCATGAAGTTGCTCATTGGGATCTGAAAAGTGTGCAGACCTTTCTCTTTTTTTTGTATTTTGAGTTATTAAAATCAAGAAACACAAACAATAAAATGAAGGGCCCTCGAAACATTTTCTTTAGCAAAGGTTAAAAAAAAAAAAAAAAAAGTATAAGCATCAAATTCTACCTTTAGTTCCAAAATAAACATTTTAAGCGATCAAACTGCAAAATAGTTTCTACATTTCTAAGACTTGATTGCTTTTTATTATATACTCCGGATCTTCTGTATAATAGTCTCTTATTGCTCATTGTTTTGCAAGAGTACTTTGAATATCCTCTGAGTTCAAAATGTGAATAAATATGTAATTTCTTTGATTCTGTATTTTTTTTATCCTCCATAAAAACTACATTTCAGTAATTGGTAAAGCATTAAAGTAAATTCTTTAGCACTTGCATCTTCACAGTTTGTCCAGCAGAGGTCACTCTCTACAAAAACTTTGCCAGTGGAAAAAAAATACACCATGCAAACATCTGGAAATGATTACAATCCCATTTTCTCTCTTATTTAGTGACATGACAAATGAAGCAGAAATGTAATACATCCACCCTTTAAAGCAAACATGACTCACATGTTTTCACGTGTTTGGATGTGGTTTTAAGTCACACCACATTTTAATGCTGTTTGGTCACTTCTGCTGGTTGGTTTTGGGGCAAAGAGGACAGTTGAGTAGAGTCACATGAGCTGTGTTCTTCCTGCACATTAACTAATACAAGATTAAATCCTCTTCTAGTAGATAAGACGATCAACATGACAAGCTGTGGGACTGTGGATCACTGAGCAGTGTAACGTGACCTCAGCTGGTGTGAAGTACGACGACTGTGGTTCAGTCTGAGTTAGACCACCAGAGGAACACACAGCGACTATAAATAACCACATAATTAAAGGCGATGACGGGGAACAGACAATGTGGTTATAACTGTTTCCCCTGACATCAGCTTTAGTATTAAAAAGTCTAAAAACCTGCAACCTTAAATGTGTGTTTTTAAGATGTGCATGGAGCGGCTTATGAAAACTTTGACTTGAAACTATTTCTATTTAAGCTCACATTAAACTTCATATTGACAATAAAGTGATTTTTCTATTCATTGTGGTCCTACAGAGTACTGGAAACAAAACATTAGAAAATCTGTATGATGATGATGTACATGCTTTGAGTTTTTCCTGAAACCAGATTTATTTATTTTGTATTTTTTAGGCCACTTGGGAGCAACAAAACAAAGACAACATCAATGAGCAGAAACGTGCTCAAACTAGGATCAATATTGGAGATGATTTTGAAAAATGGAGAGAGGTTAGAACACAGAAAGGTTTACAGACCGATGCAGAGCTGGATAAACACTGAAGCTTCAGTGTTCACCACATGGTGACCTGTGTGAGCATCGACTCTAGAGAGGAGGGGGCAGGGGGAGACAGCTCTCTATGATGTTTAGAAATCAGACTGCAGTACCATTTTAAACACTAGGTGTCAGAGTTACATATTGCTCCTTAAATACATTTCTTTGCATTTGGATTTTCCCTAAATATATTTGGATTTTATTTGAAATGTCTGTGCCTATAGAGAAAAGTTTTTGCATTTGACAAAATGTTTTTGTGTTTTATGATTTTTTTTGCATTCCACCAAATTTGGGGTTTAACTGAATGTTTGTGTAGTTGTCCTTCAGGGCCACCATAGAGAAGAATGGCTGTTTTCCTCAAAGCATGGAATTACGTCTTCGAGCACGTGTGATAATATTTGTTTAGAGAAAGAAATTCTGTCCAAGATTCTATAAGGAGGCTGATTGTGAACAAAATAGCAGTCATCCATTATCCTGACAGGACGCGAAGGCCACGCCCCCTTTCTACGTCAGCGGAGGAGTGAGTTATTAAAACGTTGAAGTGACTGTGAACACATCTCACTCTGTTGTCTGAGAGCTCTGCTGAACAGGAGCAGAAACCTAAACCGATCCCGGACTGTCAGTCTGTGTCCAGCTCTAAAAGCCTCCTGAATGGGAGAAGAGAGGACGAGTTAAAGTGTTCAAGCTGATCCACGCAGACGGACGAGGAGCGGGCTGTGGAGAAAAACATTGAATCTGAAAAGTTTTTCGGATCTTTCTGCTGCTTCGAGTCTGGATCCCGTTTGAACTTCAGCTGCACGAGCGAGGAGCTGTGAGACTCCGCGGATTCATAAACTAGTCCTCCAACCAGACCTCAAGTCCACAGCAGGAAGGTGAGTCCGGTACCTGTCTCTAACACGTCACTCCTGACAGGTCTGTCATCCTGCCGCCAGATGTTTATTTACGTTTTATCCTCAGTGTTGATGAAAACATTGAAGCTGTAATATTCAGTTTATTTCATCTTATTGACACAGTTAGGATTGTAACAACACGTTTAAAACAACAACAATGGTCATAATAACGTCATAATCAAATCATTGCAAAACTATTCTAATGGATGTTATAATAATTAAACTGCATATTTATTATAAGTAGAAGGTAACAATTTTTTTTATAGTATTTTATAGTATAGTAATAATAATTTCTGTTGCTCATCATTTCATTGTATTCATTGCAAACTGGATATAGTTGGGGTTTTGTTTTGTGTTTTGGAGTATTTGACCAAACAAGACATTTACAGTTGCTACCATGGGCAACCTTTTCCTAAGAGCTGCACAATGAATCTTACAGTCTGAATCTCTGTAGTTTTAATATGCAGGAGCTACACTCTCTTAAGAGGTCAAATGTGCCGGGAAACAGTTCAATGATGATTACTACAGATCTGCAAGAGCTTCAAAACAAATGTCTATCATCGTGTTTTTAATGTTTTGTTTATTGAGGGGGGAGGACACGTGATGCACAAATCATCCTCACCTCTGTGGAAACTTTTGTAATCAGAATATCTGACAAAATAATTTAAATATATGTATATATTTTGGTCATATCAACGTCTGAACCCGTTAATTTAATGTGCTGTGCACTGGGGTTGAAGTTCATCACTTTGTCTATCTGTTGTTATTTTTCTTTATTTTGTAACGTCAGCAGTATTGCTTAAGGTTTGTCCTCTGAGCAGGGGCGATTCTAGAGTCTGTTGGGGCCCTAGGCAAAAATGAATTGGGGGGTCCTCCAACCAGCGTTCATCACTATGTCTTCCAGTTTGGGTTGGAATCTTTGGGTGTCTCATGATTTCCATTCTTGGGGTCAAGATTCGATTGAGAATCTATTTTCGATTCAAGACGATTCTGGATTCATGATTGAAAGTATATTTTTGAATTAGTACATACTTCAGGATCTACTGGCTGAATTTGTTGCTGCTCCGTTTGGTGTTCTGAGTTAAAGAGCTAGCCTTAGCACTTAGCAGGGAGTGACTGATTAGCCCCAAAAAAACGATTTTGGGGTTATGAATCTCGATTTTTACATAAATACATTTTTTTGCCCACCTCTACTGCCAGTGTCCCGACGCTTACTCCTCTTCCTTTTTCTTTTCTTGTTTTTTTTCTCTCATGTATACAGATAATTCTCCTTCATTTTTCTTTACTGTCAAACTTTGGTTTTCACAGGAATAATGCATCCAACGTTTAGCAGGGCAACGTGAATGAGTGCTGTCAGATTGGGCCCCCTTAAGGAGGTTTCCGACCGTCATTGCAAAATTTGCCCATTTTCGGCCGCTGCTTCGGTTCAAAGTTTGTCAGCTTACCCCTACTGGTCTGGGGCCGCAAGCTGTTGCCTGCCTTACCTGTTGACAAGCAGCGCCTCTGCCTCCGAGGAGTTAGAGCACTGTCCAGCTCAGTCACAGACCATACCAAATGTCACACCATCATTATTTGAATTTTGATTTAACCTACATTTAAAAACTTTCTTACAAAAAATGATCATTCCAACTTTTCCTGAATCAAATCACAAGAGCATATTTGTCCAAAATCTTTCAGCGCCTATTCTTTTCTTCTCATCAAACGGGTTTCTGCTGGTTTGGATGCTTGTTGTGAGTTTTTTTTTTTTTCTTGTTGTGATTGAATCATTTTGCTCAGCGTGCATCTACAGCACTGAAAGGTCATCATGACAAATGTGTGTGTAGTCTGCCTCTGCAAATGATCCGTCTGCCACAGGAGCTGGTGTCATTGGTGTTAATTAAACAAGGGAGACAGTGTGTCTTTGTGCAGAGGTGGAAATCTGTGCCGTCCCAGTCTGACCAGTCCCCTCTCTGTGGTCCTGGACTCTGGTGTCTCTGCTGCCGGCGGTCATGCTTACTTAGGTAGTCACTCCCCTCAGACATGACTGAGCTGAGGTTATTTGTTAATTATCCCTCTGAAGGAGAGTGTGTATGTGTGTGTGTTTGTGTGTCTGTGTGGAGGATTCATGATTTAATTAGTGTATGAAAGAAGGAAGGAGGTAATCACTTCTGGAAAATGGAAAATGGCCCAATGCCCAAATTTCAACTGCTCCACATCTAACCGGCTGTAAATTAAGATGTCTTCCCTCAAATTAGGGAAACAGCAGAGCTGTGTCTGACGGCGGACTGGACTGATAGAATGAAGCCTTTAAATGAGTTTTAAAGCTCAGGTATTTATACATCAGAGTCATTTAAAGAAACCATTAAAATAGATATTTGACCTCAAGGCAAGGCAAAATAAATCAGTGCACACTGTTTTGCACTGCTCGCAAAGCACAGCGAATGTAGTGACTTCCAGGTAAACGTCAGGCTGACAGTGAATCTGCAGCAGACGTAACACAACATACTATAAGAAAGAGAAGACATCATGACGAGTCGTGTCTCGCCCTCAGCTTCACTTGTACATCAGTGGGTCATGAAGACAGCTACACTCTGCAGTCGCTTCAATCAAAACAAAACACAGATCGAATCTGAACATTGACCTGAGAGTGTCTCACAGCTGAACCAAGACGGAGAGGATCTGTAGCATGAAACACAGCCACACTACTTATTATAACCATCGCAGGACTGGAAGAATATCTCACAAGATTATCCTCATATTTTATTTTTAGGGAGGTGTTTATCCTCAGAGACTCAGTTTTAAAAAAAATCTGTTTAAACCTTTTGACTGTTGTTTAAAAAAAAAAAGAATCACGTTGCAGTTTCACTTTTAATTGCTTCCTCTGTAAAAAGCTGCTCATTAGTGTTTTCAGTTTGTTGTCACACTGAAGTTCCCTTTCTTCCGTTTCTTTGCAGACAATGTTAAATTGAATTAAATAAATATAGAGGATTTGTTAGCAGAGAGGATGACTGACAGTGTGATTAGTGTACATCGATGTATGTTGATGTGTTGATGTGTAGGGTCAGGGGTTTGGGGGGCTTGAAAATATGTTCATCCGTCGCCCGGCAGAAAAAGTTTAGGAGTTGAACTCGTCTCATGGAGCTCATAGTTAGCCTTGTGTGAGAGCTGATGTTGTCAGAGGCATCAGTCAGCTGTGTTCAGCGTGGGGTAAAACGAGACGTTAATGGTTCTGTCGAGCAGAAACAGCCTGTAATTCATCAGTGTGTCCCGACTGCAGTGAGCGCTGTCTCTCTTCATTAGCTCCTGTTTTTTATCGACTGCTGCATCAGTCAGTTTAACCGGTTCAAAGCAGGGTGATGATTCACCAGCACGTTGTTCTGTGTGTGGAGGGTTGCTAAACGAGAGTGAACATGGGGATTAGCCCGGTGGTCCCCAACCTTTTGTGGGTCTTGAGTGACCCCTCTCAGACTTCACAGAACTCTGACTACCCGAGACATCCGAAACACATTCAGCTTCAAGCTCAAATTCATTTGTTTTTGATCATGAATTCATTTTTCTACTGTGTTGCAGCATTGACTTTAGACCAGTGGTTCTCAACTGGTGGGTTGGGACCCAGAGGTGGGTCGCGGAGCCATTTTCAGTGGGTCGCAACTGTGTGCCTGGAAAAAAAACTTCTGTGAAGCACTTTTTAAACCTTAGTCGTTTTGTTCAGCTTCTTGCTTCGGCCACATTTGTACCTGATTTGCATCTACTGAGGTCCAAACTGTACAATTTTTCAATAAATAAATCGGATTGGTCAAAAAATATCAAAACATTTGGGTTGCGATTTTTCACGGAGGAGTTGTTGGTGGGTCCTGACGCTAGACGAGTTGAGAACCACTGCTTTAGACCACATTAAGGCGTTTTTGTGTATTTTATTGTGCTGCGATGATGTTTCTGCACAATGGATGAGAGAGAAGTTTGATAGACGCATACAGGATTAACAAAGTGTTTTGTATCGTTTTGTGAGCGAGCAGAGGTGCAAACGACCTGCTCCTTTTCATGATCAACACCCTGATCTTTTGCAGCAAACAATAATACTGCCCGATGCTACCATCATCAGCTGTACTACCTGATGACACTGAAGACGTTGCCTCAGCTTTTGCCTGCAAAAATATGTAAAACTCTCGCTATTATATATTACTTCAGATCAATATTCCTGCAGGTCATTTTCATAGTGTAGGGTTGTTGGATTCAGCAGGTTTCTGAGCCGCATAGAAAAGTTTAAGTTTTGAGTCAGATCATAATTTTAGCCATGTACTTGTGTTCTCTCTAATTGTACACACCTCAGTAATTTAACTCTGAACAACTTGTTTTTGAGACTTTCCAATCTGACTCCACGTCTGAGAGTGGAACCAAATCAAGTCTTTGCTTTGCAGAGGATAATTAAATGCAGGATTTACATTTTAATTGGATAAGAAATCAGAGTTGTGTTTGGCAGATGTGTGGAAACGTCTCGAATTATCACAGGTGTCTGCAGGATGATTACTTTGGCTGCATTTCTGCAATTAGTTTCACATGTGGAACAGAATATTGAAGTTGAGGAAATGCTTGAGGTTCCACCATACTCTGAGAGATTTAAGGATTCCTTAACCCTTAGGTGTCTTACCCTTTTTGGTTGAACCTTGACCGCCGATATTAGGGATAAATGACAAAAAAAAGAACACAGAGAGAGGAAGCAGAAGTCCTCATGTCGCTGTTTGCTCCAGCTACATCCCACAGTGTTGGATGAGGTTGTATTCTGCACGCTCGGCGCGCTAATTGATTTCACGGCTGGTGATGTGCCGCTCAGAGGAATCTGGCACGGAGGACAGAGAGTAGATTCAGGAAAAACAGCCAGAGTCCACAGAGGCGCAAAGTGACATCAGACATCCAGTGTACTCTGTATGAATGTATATTCATGTTACAAAACAACCCGTTACATTCATTGATTCAGATGTAGAAGTCACAGTGCAAATATCTTTGTGATAAATTCAAGAATCTGAATGAATCCTTGTAGACGTTGGATTCATTCTGCAGGTTTCTGGCTGAGTTCTGTTCCTGCCCCCGCACAATGATGTCACAGCTCTGGCACTAGGATATTTTTAAAGATCATGGGAAATGTATTTTTTCCAGTAGCATTTGGCAATTTACAGATATAAACGTCCACCCATAGACTGTAAGTGTTAACGGTCAAAGCCTGAGTTATGTCACCCGTCTGTTCCTGCAGGGGGCGCTGGAGTCCCATCGATGGCGGTCTCCATGCTGGAAATCCTGTCTCAGTCTAACTTTCAGTCAACCTAACGACAGACTGAGAGCTGGAGCTGAGGAGGGTTTTAAACCTCTTAACAAACTGTTACATCTCGCCCACCTGTCGATCAGTTCAGCTACACGCCTTATTGTGAATAACTCTTATCCTTCATCAAATCAAAGCGGATGAGTTGTCAAAAACGTCACCCCGCGTACAGTGTGTGTCGATCACACAGCTTTGTATCATTAGAAACCTCATTTTCCCCTGAGATGGGAAATCTTTGTATTTCTAACTCTGAAAAGGATGACGATTTTTGCTTCATCGGAAGCTGTTGTTGTTAGCAGGGTGAAACTACATCGCTAGTTTCTCATATTTTCGACCACTGAAGCTACAGACCAATCACAGATCAGTGGGTGGGAACTCACTCCCAGAATCGAAACTTAACGTCCGCCATAGTGCTTGGAAGCTATGCTAACAGGCTCTATGGAGAAAGCTGATAATGGCGAAAAAATAGAAATATAGCGTTGTTGGCCTCCAGGGCCGCCGCTGGCTGCTGGCCACCGGGGCCGCTGCTGGCCGTAGCAGCCGAGAAACAAAACCAGCCTGTCTGCAGCAACCGTCTCGCGGCTATACTGCCGGCGGCGGTGAAGATGAGGAGCCGGGGCCGGCTCGAGCTGGGACGGACTGGTGGTGTCGGTGCTCTCACTGTTTGCCTATGGACACAGACATAGAGTCTGTTTTCTGCCAGGAATTTCCAAGATGCTAATTCCTTCTGGAAGAAATCTTGTAATCAGTTGAGGAAATGGCCTTATGTCTTGAAGTAAATATGTCTGTAAACCTGACCTTAGTGGGAGTGGCTTGCGGTGCTGTGCATTCTGGGATTTGGTGTCTTTCATCCACATGAGCCAAAAAGACACTTTCTGCCTTTTCTCAGCCAAGAAGGCACCAACTTCAACATTTATTTCACATTTCTACTACATGACCCAATGTCAATACAGAGTAATGTTTCAACGGGTGAAGTATCCCTTTAACCTAGAGTTGAGTAAATTGCACCTGCTGGACAAAGTCAAGATCAGGTGAAAAGAACGTTCAAACATCAAAACATCACATTGAAATTATCAGCTAGCATCATGTAAAAGGTTTTCTACCCTGAAGTTAAACATTTTAGTGAAATTCAAACAACATATTTGTCTTATATATAAGAAGGAGTTATAATGTGAATCCATAAACTTTAATAGAAGTGGAACCAAAGCTTCTCTTTCTTTAATCAAAACGTGGAAGAAGCTGAGATGGCTTTGACCCTCGGAGAGATGTTGATTTAACTTTTTAAGAGTTCTTTTCAAATGTTGTTTCAAGTTTAATGTTATAAAAAGGACCATAAGTAATACTATAGAGGGATCTCAGCCTCAGGTGAGATTAACGCTGGCAAAGAGCCCGTGAGGATTGAAGTGGTTGGTTTTTTAAGGTTTAAAAAGTGAACAAAGTGGTCGGCCTCCTTTCAGTCATTCATAGATCAGCTCATTCATGAATAATCCGGCTCTAATAGCAAGGTTTGGTCCTTCTGCAGGAGTCTGTTTGTGGTTAAAAGCAGCCTTGGGCTTCTTAACATGGTGTTCCTGTGGCTGATTAGAGCCAGGTGTCTCTGCAGAGCGAGGGTACTGAGGGCGGCCCGCCTCGCTGCAGAGACCAGCTGCTGCAAGCTCACTTAATCTGTGGGAAGGTCGCTCGTAAAGCTAAACATGTCTGCGCTGAAATGAGACGCTCGGAGAGGACCAATTCTGCTGCTCGTTTGGAAAATGAAATCTGGACCCACAATTATTTTCTGTTGTTGTTGGCGCTAATTATAAAATCCTGGAAACGTCTGAAGAGGCTCAATGCTGAGTCATTGCGTGTGTGTGTGTGTGTGTGCGCACACACACACACACTCTGCGATTGTTGTACTAAAAAGCAGTATCATTCCCAGCTGTGCATGAAATCAGAGCAGTGTAATGGAAAAACGAGGAAAGCAGAAGTACTGTACATGTTTCTGGATGCAGCTATAGCAACTGTACTCACAAGCATTTCAGTTTCTGCAAGTCTGAGGTTGGTTCCCGTGATGTTTGAAGGAGATCATAGAGAAACAAGAAGGCAGCAGGCTGGCAAGAAAAGCTTGGAATAAAGAGTGAAGAATTTGGCTGTTTGCGTTTACACAAGCAGCTCAACTCGAAAAACTTGAGGAGATTTTTCGGAGTTTTGTGCTCGTGTGAAAGCACTAATACACACCCATTCAAAAAAGCCAATTGTTTATGTCAGAGAACATTAAACATGTTTACAGCCTGGTTCAAAATACAAATTTGGTCTGAACAGCTCATTTCTCTATCAGCACACACTCGACTCGACAATTTTCTTTATAACTCAACCATTTTGATTTCATGAAGGCTGAGAGTTATTTATAATAAGGGGCGTGGCAGATCTGACTGACAGGCAGGTGCCCTCCTCTGCTTCACCTCTTTTTCTCTTACTAAGTTGACTGTTAGTTAGGTTGGGACAGTATGTTTGGGCTTCAGCATTCTGCTTCAGACGACAAGGTTGACATCACTTAGTATGTCCATGTTTATATATGATTCAATATTTATATAGCCTACAGTCTATGGGTTCAATGCAAAGAGACAGTGTCTAAATAGGATATCTATAGAAGTTCATAAAGTAAAGGAAGAAAGTGAGCTTATTACAAAAGTAATGGCATTGTTGACAGTAATATTGGCAGTGATATTTAGAAATTGTAAAAACATATATCGCACCAGATAAAGAAGATGAAACTGCTTCAACACTTGCACAAAACTCCTGAAAATTTCCGGACATTTTCAGAGTGAGCTGCACATGTGGAGGCAAACAGAAGATATTTTTCACCCTGACTTAACTGGAATTCTTCCTGCAAACCCCCACTGGTTAAAATTAAGCGTGGCGTCGAGTGAGCGGACGAGAGAAATATTCAGAGCATTCACCAACAGCAAGCTGGTGGAGGTGATGATGTTGGTAAAGTGCGACCTGTGGGTCATGCCCGCTCGATGTGCAAACAATGAAACTGCTTTCTCGTGTTAACGTCTCGTATGTTCTTAACCACTTGTTGATTTATACCGTGGATACATCCAATGATACGTAGCATTGATGATGTCACAAAAATATTATTTTTTTCTTGTAAAAACACAATTTTAAATCTGTTACTTTGACAGTAATGAATATTCTAAATGTACACAATTTTATTTATTATACATGCACGCTCTTACTACAATGATACACATACTTCCAGTGCAGATGTGTGATGGGATCAGTTGTTTACAGGAACTTAAACTCACCTGCTTCTCCTCTCTCTGTGTCTTCAGGTTGCCATGGTGAACAGCAGAGTGGAGGCGCCCACATTGGCGGTGATGGGCGGTGGCGGTGTGACGGCAGGCAGGTCGTGTGCGGGTTGTGGAGATCGCATAGCGGATCGTTTCCTGCTCTTCTCCATGGAGCGGTACTGGCACACGCGGTGTCTGAAGTGTTCCTGCTGCCACGCGCCGCTGGGAGAGTTCAGCAGCACCTGCTACAGCAAGGGAGGAATGATCCTGTGCAAGAACGACTACATCAGGTCAGATATACCGCGCTGTGATGACTCTGTGGTCATCACTATGTCCAGTTAGGGCTGAGCAATGTTCTCTCGTGCATGTTCAAATGTTCCACTAAAAAAAGTTAATGAGAGGGTTGTTTGAGGGACATGCTCAGTTCATCGAGCTCAGCGAACCCTCGGAGTTAAGCTGTTTCTTCCCCCAGAGACGACCCGTCTGTAATGAACACTAACATAAGAGTCACTGAACTTTCCATAACTGTGAGGGTCTCTTTCAAACCGAAAATCCACCTGAGGGAGCTTTAATTTTTAAGTTGTAAGTTAAAAGCTTAATATGCGATTTTTCACACTTAAATATAATATAAATCAAGTATATCCTCTGAAAATAACTCTGTGAGTCATGACTGTCTACAATGGGTGTAACACCCGAGTCCCACTGTCTGTGATGTTTTCAGAGTCCTATCTTCAGTTTGTTTACATCGGCGGGACAGCCGGCCGGCTGACTCCTCCCCTCGAGTATAAAAGTTGTTTAATTGAGGGACTAGAGAAAAGAAGAATAACTTACTGTACTCACTGCTTAACTGTGTTTCTAGATCACGCTCATTTCAGGTAAATTTACATGCAGTGTGAAGATACGAGCATAATAAAGATAGCTAGCATTAGCATGCTAACACAACAATGCAGCGCAAGTTGTTTTGGGTTCATGCTGGTGCTGAAGGGCGACATCTACTGGATCAAAAAATTGCATATTAAGCCTTTAAATGTTGTTTTTGGCTCCACCCACCGATATCAACCATATAGACTCTGGCTACAAATCCACAAAATGTCAGCGCCCGTCAGGGGGGTATTTTGGCTTCAATTTTGTTCAACAGTAGGAAGAGGATACGCATCCTCCTTTGTGTACACTTAATGGTCTTCACCATCAACAAGAACTCTGGGTCGGTTTCCTTTTGTACAGATATGTCAGCTGACCTTAGATCTGCTATGTGAAACTTACCATGAAACTTATTAAAAATGGAAGTCTGTTTGAAGCTAGTAGAAAACCTACAGGGATAAATAACTGAAGCAGGAGCACAAAGGTTTGAACACAGCAACACAGAGTTATGGATTAAAGTTAATTCTAGAAAAAACACTTACTGTAATTCTTTCCTGATGTACCTCTTTTCAAAAGAAAAACATCTTGGCCTGAAGCATTCATCCTGCGTGTGTCCAGTGGTGTTTCAGACTCTGTGTGGGCCCCAGGCTAAAATTCCTAGCCCCCCTCTCCCAACCAGCATTCATCACAATTGTGTCTTAAATAAGTTGGAGAGGAGCCTCTCTGTGTGGAGTTTGCATTTCTCCACATGCATGCATTCTTGGGTAGATAATGGATAGATGGTCATTCACAATTATTATTTTTTTAAATTCTTTATAAAGAACATTAATAACTTAAATGTTCTGTTGTCTTTACATTGACAAACTGAAGTCTCCACAGCAATAATGCATGCAACGCTTAGCAGCACAAGAGGAAGTGCTGGGGCCCCAAGCAGCTGCCTGCCCCGCCTGTTGACAAGCAGCGCCTCTGCTTGTGTCAAATATAACATAATCTATACTCATACTGTACCTGTGATATTCAAGGTCTAAATCTAGTATGCAAACATCACTTAATTTAATCTAGTTAGCTAATATGAGTTTGTAAGAGTCAGAACAGAGGAGAAACAGGAAGGAGAGAGAACCAAAGTATTAGTCATCAAAGACAGAAAGGTTTGGAAATAATAATGAAAATAATGATGGTTGTTAAAAACTGGCTTCTGCTAGCTTGTGCTATTTGTAGACGGTGTGCTGTTTAGTGTCTAAGAGCTGGAGCGGTGTAAGACAGACGCTGGTTTTGTGGGCGCCGTCATCTCCGGGGCAAACATAGAGGTGGATGTGGAAAAACCACAGCTGAGGAGAACTGGAACACAGCAGACTTTATGTATGAAGCCAGGAATAATAGAACGGCTTCTCAGGACAACTCTCACAAGATAAATGAATCTAAATCTGGATTCACTGCACAGCGAGGCTGTGTTTCCAAAGATTTCCACATTTATTCGGATTATTTGGTATTAAGATAAACGGGTCAGTAACTCAGACGTTTATTCAGGTGGATTTTAAAATGCTCCTGATTGTCTGTGGTGGTCGTCTTTTAAATTATAAGATGGATGTGGAGACTCTCTTGCAGCCTGTTACATCAGCTAAATGGAAGTTTTCTCCACATGTAGACTGTATAAAATGTGGACGTAGACTCAGTGATGTCACACGCTGATTACTGAAGAGGCGTTATGAAGGCCTACGATGGCGGTTGCCATATTGGAAGAGCTGCATCTCTGGCTGAATCGAGAATGGTAAATGGACTTGAGCTTATGTTGCGCTTTTCTAGTCTTCTGACTACTCAAAGTGCTTTCACACCGCAGGTACCTCCTACACATTCACACACTGATGGTAGAGGCTGCTGTGTAAAGAGTCCATCAGAAGTAACTAATCCCATTCATACACATGAATTCATACGCAGCCGATGAAGCAGTGGGAGCAACTTGGGTTTTAGTGTCGGACTCATCTGCATTTCGCATTTCGCAAGCCCGACTCTGCCACTGAGCCACAGCCGCCCCAAGCAAAGGAAGAGGTGGAGCTGAGGCGAGCTGAATGGATATCTTGGTTACTGAAACAAAAAAAAACTCAAGTCTGACTTTAATGACTGGATATCCCCGAGCGTCCAAAAATGGTAAAAATAGAAAAAGATAAGAAAAAGATTCAGAGTTTAGATTTGTGACAGGAGGTATTCTGGTTTCTGGCTCAGATGCTGATCATTTTAAATACAGACGGCTTTGTTGTTGTTGTTGTTGTTGTTTATATTGACAGTCTGTTGCCGTGGTTTCACTTGCAGGCTGTTTGGACACAGCGGAGCATGCAGTGCTTGTGGACAGTCGATACCTGCGAGTGAGATGGTGATGAGGGCGCAGGGTAATGTTTACCACCTAAAGGTGAGTGCGATCATACATCTGTTTCACGTCATGTATATTACCACACTATCATGCTGCTATGACGAGTTCAGATCCATCGATTGACTCTGTAACGCACTTTTTTTCTCCAGTGTTTTACGTGTGCGACCTGCAGGAACCGTCTGGTCCCCGGAGATCGTTTTCACTACATCAACGGGACCATTTTCTGTGAGCACGACCGGCCGGGTGGAGGTCTGCTGAGCCGACATCCGACTCCACTGCAGGCCAACGGCATGATGCCCGACCAGAAGGTGAGGGGACGGGTGATGCTGAAGTTAGGACAGCAGATCTAGGGCAGTACCAGGGCTGACATATAGAGACAGACAACCAGCTACACTCACATTCACACCTACAGTACAGGCAATTTAGAGTCACAGATTAACTTAAAGGGGGCATGTTGTGAAAAAATCCACTTGTACAGTGTTTTTGAACATATATTTGGTAACCTGAGTGTCTACCGACCCACAAAATGTGAAATAAACCCATCCAGTCCTTTGTTTGTGGTCTGCATACGTCTTACAACACAGAGAAAAATGCTCCGTTTCAAATTTTCTCTCCATGTGATGTCACAGTGGGATTCTGGTTCAAAAACAAAAACCTCCCCTCCCCTGGTATCTCCCCCCATGGACTTCACCCCCAGACTAGAACAAAACTTTAACGCAGGTCCTCCATTTTTATTCTCGCTAGTGAAGGAGTGATGTCTACTGGGAAAACTCAGGGGGGGCTCATTGCATTTAAAGAGACACACACACCAAAACAGAGCGTTCTGAGAGAGCTGGTTTATACAGGGTCACAAACCTCCTCTGGTGCTTGATTCATGTTATATTTTAACCAAAGCACAGCACAGATGTTTCATTTAGACCACAGGGGACTGTTTGAAAAGGTGGAGTAGGGGGATAATATTTCCTCTTAAAAGAGTATGTCTTTGGACTGTGGGAGGAAGCCGGAGTACCCGGAGAGAACCCACACATGCACTGTGAGAACAAGCAAACTCCACACAGAGAGGCTCCTGTCAGACGGGGAACCTTCTAGCCGTGACAACAGCGCTGTGCAGCCTGCATTGCTTGTAATGCATGTTTTGTCAAGTGTCTTGAAATGGGATGATCTAAATATAACAAAAGTAAAATTTGCTCAGTGCATTGGCATATTTGTTCATTCATTACGAGCGATTCGGGGCTTTGTTTAGCTCGTAATATCCTGAAATAAGATGCAAATCTAGATTGATCAGGTGAATGTGGCTGATGATAAGTGAAATGAGATATTATTGACTAGAAATCAAACAAATACTCTGGGTAAGATTTGAGTTTTTGCCGTGTTTCCCTCCTCAGCCATGCTTCAAAACATCTTTTCTTCTGCAAAGTAAAGGCGTCTTTTCAAATCGGTAATTGAAAACAGGTTGGAACAAATCGATAGAGGTGTTAAAAGTAACATGCTCTTCTGACCTCTGTTTGCAGGTCTGCTGAGGACGAGGACGTAAATCAATCGTGTGCCTTCTCCCCCACCTTTCTCCTGTCTCTTCATCATCATCCTCCACCTGTAAATCCTGCCATTGACTGACCCTCCTCACCTCTGATGGACCTTCACTGCTGGTGGTTCAGATTTCAACATCAGGGGAAGATCTGGACCAGGCCTGTGCTCTAGCAATCGGAGGAGGATACTGAGACTGGTGGATTTTATTTATACAGTAGACTCTTTCTTCTTTGTGACTCTTCTCTGCGGGGATTATTGTGAACTACAGAAATATAACTGAGAAGAACTAGTTTGGCTAACGATGCATAAACACTATAATGGACCTGTTATGAGCTAACCAGTCGCAGTGGACCTTGAATAAGGAGAAAACGCTGACAGCTTTGTGACTCCTGCAGGAGCTGGAATATATCAGCAACTCCACAAAATGACAAATTGGATTGATTCACCGGACATGAGATACCAGATTTTTCATTCCGCTCTCGGACTGGCCGCTGAACAAAAACACCTCTATTGATAACTGACGCTTTTACTCTGTGTGATTCTTTGTGAAACATGCAAATGTTAGGGTGGTTTCACACTAGGAACCCCGGCCCAGATCCGAGTACGCTTGACCCCAAAGTCTGGTTCATTTGATCAGTGTGAACACAAACATACCGTACTCTTGCCAAGCACAAGTCCGCTTGAAGAGGTGGTCTCAAGCACGATTGATGTGTAGTCGAGATGCACCGGTTGCTCAAACAAGAAAGTGAACCGCTAAATAACTTCTAAACATCTCCTGTCTCTTCCCCTTTCCTCCTCTGAGCTGCACGCTAGATGTGGAAGTAGGATGATGGTCGTTGTTGGCGTCTCAGAAATAACAAAAACATCCACAGAAAGCAGGATGGACTCAGCCCGCGAGTGGTTGCCATGGTTGCTTCTTCTTCTTATTTCTGCTTTTTAGCCGATTTGCAAATCAACTATGTGCATACTGACACCTGCTGAATCAGACTGTGTACTCGAGTCCAGAAAGATGTTACTAATGTGAACGCAGACCGGAGGGGGGAGTTATCGTGCCTAGTGTGAAAACACCCTTAATCTCTGCTTTGTTTTTGATCACAGTGTGTCTCTGATGTTACATTCCTGCCACCAACTGAAATCTTTAGATGAAATCTTTGTAGACAACTGATATCTTTGTCTTAACTGCAGCTAAAGCATCACAGGGCGGATACAAACAGTGCTCCATATGAACAGCGTTTCTTTATGTTCTCGTCCTCTTCAGCTGTTGATCGTAGCCTCAGACATCATGAACACTTATCAGGCTGGAGATATACACACCAGAGAGGTCAGCCTTAAACGGGACGTAAACATCAGACATGGTGACTCTAGAGGAGGTTACTATTATTTTAATTCTGAGGTCAGAACGTATAAAACAGTAACATCAATAATGAATAGTAACACCTGTCCTCTCTCCGTTTCAACAACATTTTCCTCCCGGCATGGACATAACGACCCGGTGTTTAGGTTTAACAAGTGACCCTGTTAACTGGTGACTTTTAGCAAAATGTCTCTTTGTTTAGTTTTCATGATATTGGTCAAGTGTAATAACCAGATTTGTATTGATGAAAAACTCAATAAATAAAAATGCAGCATCAAATGCATTGGGCCCAGAGTCGCCAGTTAACAGGGTGACTCGTTGAAACAAAACACAGACAATGTTTCTATTTCGTTTTTCAGGTTTCTGCGACTTCCATTTTACAGAACTGATCTGTCGTCAGCTAGTTTGACAAAGTGACACAACAATCTGATGTGGCTATCGGGGACTCTGTTTGTCAGCTTGTCCTTAAAAACGTTCTGCCGTTGATGTCCCCTCTGCTGTTGACTCTGTCACATCCAAGCGGCCACCTCCTGTGTCAAAAAATGCAGCCAAAGCGGATAAGCAAAATCCTGCAGTTCATCGAGTCGCCACTCGAGGCTGGCTGCAGAAGCCCCGAAAGTCACATACACACCCATTCATAGAAGCAGAGATGAACATGTTTACAGCCTGGTTCAAAAAGTTAAATAGGTCTGATTAGCTCATGACTCGATCAGCACACACTGTAAGGGTGATGAATTATTTTAACTCATCCATTTAGATTTTAAGTTTTTCAAAATAAGGCGCGTGGCTAACCTGATTGACAGACGGGGGCGTGTAGCTGTTTGTCCGGAGGCTTAAGTCCCGCCTCAGCAATTAGCCTGTCGTTAGGTTGAGACTCCATTTCCAATATAGTGACCGCCATCGACGTCACTCAGGCTTCATCCACTAGCATTTACAGCCTACGGTCACATCCCCTCTGCCTCTACACTGCCCCTTCTGTTCATGTACAAACAGCGTCTTGTGTCTGCATCGTTTTAAGCTAGCTTGACGACACGCGCACCTGATGATCCAAACAGACACAGGTGACTCGAGGCAGCCATTATGCAGATGCTTATGCAAAGTTAAAATCAAATGTATCTCTGACCTCGAGGTTCATTCAGTGTTTAAATTGTGTTTTGAAATAATGTGCTGCAAGAGATTTAGCAGCAGCTAAATAAACTGTTTTGAATGTTTTATGCAGTAGTAGTCCCGTTTCTGTTGATGTTTTATGAACATGAGAAGAAAGAGAAAATGTTCAAAACGACTAATAATCTGTTGTGTTTCGTGCTACAGTGTTCAAATTAAGCTTTCTGTGTCGCAATTTGTGTTTTCAAAGTCAAAGTTAATGGATTTAAATTGTTCATGGAAAGAAAGTGATTGCGTACAATAATAATTCAGCCGTTCAGCTGCGTCTGACACGTGATGAATGTGTGATTGCAATTTGGCTAAAGCTACAGTTAGCAGCGGGTAACAGTTAGCCGCTCCAGCCTGAGTGAAGAGGTAAGAAACGCTCTTCTTTCCTCAAACAAACATGGCTGATTACCCACAGGAATGGGTTTTCAAAGGCCTGAGTCGAGACCATTACAGAAG
This sequence comes from Labrus mixtus, assembly GCF_963584025.1. Lineage (NCBI taxonomy): Eukaryota > Metazoa > Chordata > Actinopteri > Labriformes > Labridae > Labrus > Labrus mixtus. The sequence continues at coordinate 19,309,194 of NC_083628.1, read as the reverse complement.
CAATTAAAGCGAGATGCGCTGCAGGCCTGCATGGGCTTTAGCTGCACTCCAGTGCTGCAGCCTAATGAGGCCTAATCTGGTGAGCTGGTCTAATTAAAAGGGAGGGAGACTTTTCCTGTGGGCACCAGGCAGCCCACGGTTTGTGCTCCCTGTAGCTGTCTGAGGGGAAAAAACAAAGTCAAACTCAGAATATGTATTGTTTTAAACCATAAAAAGTTCATTCCTTTGAAATTAAAACATTTAACTCCACATTTTGAACATGTTTGCTGGTCTGTGATCTCTCCAAACTCTCCTCTCTGATTGCTCTCTGGCATGAAATCTGCGTCTCTTTTTTTTTAATTAGCCTTTTTTTTATATGTATGTTTGGCATGGAAACTACAGGATCATCTGTTCCACGCTAATTTTAGGATCGCTCCTGTTCCATACTGTTGGTGTGGCTTTCCACAGAGCAGAATTAGAGACTGAAGCACACATGAGTAGCCAGCTGTGACTCTTCAAATTAACGGGGCCCGGAGAGCCGAGCGGCTCCTCTCACAGGGTTAGTCCAATTAGCTTCACATTCACAGCAACAATGAGGCTTTTAATGGTCCTGTTTCAAAGTGCTCTTTCAGAACGACGGCCAGCTCAACACATTCCTCTGCTGCTCCACTCATGACTCCAAACCTGAGTCACACAAAGTTCCCTCTGCAGAGCTTTAGTTTAGTCTGGCTGTTTCTCTTCTCTATAAAAAGGCTCAGAGTAAATAATGAATCAAAGAAAGTGCTGCTCCCATCGGCCAACAGAGCTACATTCACTCTCAATTCTCGTTGCTTCTTTTCAAGCTTTCAGCAGTCAACCTCCTCACCTGGAAAAACGAGTAAAAGCAGCAACCTGTGATGTTCACCTCTTAACATCTGTACACTCTTGTTGCATTAGCAGCAAACATGTGGACATGAACGTGTTGCACTGAAACGATTTGCTGCTCTGTGAGCATCTGGTATAACAGCAACATGCTAACTTTGTTTTTCTGCTATTTAGGCTCTGAGTGTAGATGGTGACACTTTGTTTGCAACACCTGTAACCCTTTTATTTTGCACTTAAACACTCGCTGTTTCTACTTTTACCCTGGACGCTGTTGATCCAAAATAATCAGATGGAATTAAAGCTTTTTTTTTGTAAAAGCAGTGCTGCTCAAAACAATGAAGATATCTAACAAAAAGAGGGAAAGTAGAGTTCAAGATCGCTCCTCTTCCTCAATAGGGAAACAGAAAATGGAAATGAGATCTAACTAACTTGAACTGAGGCCACATTTACACAAAAACGATCCACTGCACTGAAAACTGAATCGTCTTTTGTTACCTTTAAAAGAAGTTCAGCGTTCAGACGACAACGTTTTGACAACAACGGCCGTGCACACAGATCTGTAAAAATGACTTAAATCGCTGTAGTTTAAATGTCAGGCCAGTATTTGGCGGCGAGGCGTAAACATAAGAAGATAGCTAACACATGCACAGACAACGAGGTGGGGTTGCTACTCAAACTGACCCTAAACTTCAAAGCGAGTAAATTTAAAGAAAATGCTGAGTGGGAGTCATGCCTGTTAAATTTTTCCTGATTATTTCCAGCTGCGTTGTCACATCAGCTCACCCCGACTTTGATCGGGAAGTTTGGTAACTAAGGGGGGGGGCTGATGGGAAAATTCTGGAGAGTCGGAGTGGTACGACATGCAGCAGCTCACCTTGAACATTTCAGGAACTTTTCAGGAGTGTTGTGAATGTGTGAGAGTATCAGCTGAGACATAAGGAGGGTCCAACGGGAGGAAGGTAGACTGTCTTTAATTTCTGAAGTCTGAGGAGGCTGATGGGCTGTAAAGTTAAACATTTTTGGTTTCTAATATTATTTGTCGATCCTTCGATACAGACACGTGTGTAACTTTGTGTTTTCTAAGTCATCATGGCCTCTCAGAAACTCTATGACATTGCACAAAGCTGATGTCTTTGCCGACCTCTGGTAGAGACCGCATTTCCAATATGATGACCGCCATGGCTGGGCTTCATAACCACCTCTCAGAAACCAATGAGTGACATCACTGACACTCCGTCCATGCTTTATTTTTTACTTTGTTTAACCTTTATTTAACCAGGTAATTGACCCATTGAGATCAAGATTTCTTTCACAAGGGTGACCTGGTCAAGAGGGCAGATAAAGTGCAGAGTCGTGATCACAGATTACACATCAGGCACGGTCCAATTGTCTCGCGTTTGTTGTCCTTTAAGATCGAGACAAAGGCTTCAAGTGAAATGAGATCCGCCAGTTTCAAGTCATTTTTGGAGAAAGTTCCCTGCAGAGGGAACAGCAGAACTAAACGCTCTTTCCCCGAAGCATAGTGGCTTCTGGTTCTTTGGAGGTTTTAACATAAATAAGAAGGAACTAAACCATGAAGAGCTTTATAAGACTCCAGTGTGTATACCTGTGTACCTTTAAGGATGGGCATTCAGAGTTTGTGTACAGGTCACAGTGATGAGTAAGGCGTCTACAACCAGTAATGAATATGTTTCATATCCATACTAATACTGGAGAGCCGGTCTGATCTCTGCTGTGTCTCTGAGCACAAAGGAGGCTGACTGGATGTCGTGCCCTCTGAAAACTTTGACTCTCCTTTGACTCGCCTCCTCTCGTATCTTTGCTCTCCTGCTAATTGCTTCTTGAATTTGTTCGGGTTAATTAATGAAATGCAGATGAGGCTTGATTGGCTCGAGTGTGGGATCCAACTCGCACCATGGAGGGAGGCGGGGAGACCCCCCCTCTCTGCTTATCAAGATATGGAGATAATTGCAATTAAAGTCATTTGCATGTGTTAATGAATTTGTCTTATGCTTGTCATGATCACAGACACGGAGTAAATAATTGATTTCCTATCAGCTCTGAGGCTTTGTCACAATGTGTGAAGTCAACAAACTGAGAGCGGCCTGTTACTCCTCCACTGAAGTTAGGATTCCTGCTCGGAGAAATGCAGGTTAATAAAGTTGATCCAAAGGGTTACCTGAGTCCTGACATTGACCTCGGCTCACCCTGCAGCTTCTGTTCTTCTTCTGGTCATTCCTCTGAGGTTTGGCTGCACTCATGATCAGCTTGATGAAATACAGCTGTGCACATGAGGTGACTTTTTGTGAACACAGGAGGTGCTTGTTTTCACTCGAGACATTTTTCAAATCGTAATCGAATCATAAGAATGTTGGAGCCCACAGATCTGAGGATAGTTTCAATTGATTTTTAACATTAGAATCGTCTGAAAGCACACACTTAAGACGGTGATTCTACCAAACCAGGACACAACACACTTGCCATTTTTAGTAATGATTTTACAGCGCTTATTCCACAGACACGAGATCTCACAGAAACTCACATGATCTGAAACGAGACTTCAGCAGAAAAAAAAAAAAGATATGGATGATCAACGACGTCACCTGGCTGTACTGGCTTGCATTCTGTTTTGCAGCGAAAAACAAAAAAGAGAAAAAGAATATGGATGAATTCCTGGCTGAGGAGACACTGTTCACTGCCATGTCGGTGAGCTGTAAAAGGACGCAACATCCGTTTGGTGACGCCTCCTGGTCTGCTCGCTCTCATTGGCTAACGAGAGACCTACAATCGTAAATATCAAACGTGTTTACGATTCGAGATCGGGGAGGCTCTGACTCGATTGGGAGCAGTAAAATAATCTTATTGACACCAAACCCTTGAGGATTATTTGGACGAATAATTGGTTGCGACAAGCCTCCAATCAGGCCACGCCCCCAAATCGTTGGGATTAGGGGAGCGAATTTGCAAATTTGGAAACATGCCCAAAATTACAGAATTTACATATACATAGTCTGATAATCAAAAACTTCAGAGCCTCGTATAACTTGACGATTAAAGACTGAGGTTCTGCAACAGCGCCATAGTGAAGATCCACCATCGCTCCTCCTACTCATTGTGTCCATAATGACGTTAGTTTGGTGTCCCTGTGTGTGCATCAAGGTTTTAGGAACAACGTTAAACATTGCCAGCTTTCGCTTTGGCACTACCTCTGTAGTATTCCGCCTTCAAATGAAAGTCTGTAAGAGCCAAACTCTCTTTCTCTCTGACATGTTTTGTAGTGTTGTGGTACTTGAAATCGGCCTTGGTCTCAAGACTGGTCTCGAGACTGGGCGGACTCTGGCTTTTTATTCCCCGGTTACGGACGCAACCTTCCCGGTGTTACGGTCTAAGTGAGTGACACGCCCCCTGCACACATATTTATGGTCTTGGGTCTTGGTCCTGACTTGGTATCGACCCCTAAAGGTCTTGGGAGCACTCTTTCTCTCTCTCTCTTTCTGTGCATTTATAATGTTTTGTTTTTGTCATTTACATTGTTTCATAATTTGCAGCCTGTTTCTTTTGAGCTTCATCTTGTAGGAGGTTTGTCCTTGAAGGCTGCCGTACACGTCCTGCTGGTGTTTTGACGAAAAGGTCAGAGCGGCTCTACCCTTCAGTTCCTCTGATATGAAATGGATCCGCTGTAAACTTCAGGGAGTTAAACGGGGAGTGTGAAGCGGGGATGTTTTCGCTAGTTGATGAGGGGGGGATGGGGTGGTAATTTCATCCAATCAGAATACTTTGAATAATTAAACTGATCAACTTAATTAGCTCAATTAAGTTGATTTGACCACGGAACATTGCCATATGGCGCAAGGAAACAAAAGAGGGGGGAACTAATTAAAAGTAAAATAATGAGGATTTTAATTAACTGGTTCCCCAGACGTCAGCGAGCGGGGCTGTGGAGTTGTAATTAAAAAGTCCTGTAGAGCTGGCAACACTCTCTGCCTCTCTGTTTTAATAACGGCGAGGGCTCCATCCATCTAATTAAATCTGTAAATGAATTAGCAACATTGAGGGTCCCTGCCTGAGTTTTACACCCCGAACCTCCCACAGCAAAGCTTCCAGAAAGTTCTCCTCCTTCTGGAATAACAGCGAGGACGAGAGGCAGAGGATCAAAGAGGGGGAGCGACCGACTCACACACAAGTCCTGCAAACATATGAGCACACATGCAGGGACACTGAGCCTCACACAAATGTGGATGAGGGTCACGTTGCAAATGAGAGATGACCTCATTTAACCTTTTCATTCAGACGTCTTCTTGTCCTGTTTTGTGCTGCTGCAAACGTCTGCTGCAAACGTCTCCATCATGTGCATAAAGCTGGAGGTCAAACTTCAGAGTATACTTGAAATATTAGGTTTTATTTTGAAATAGCAATAAGGTTTTGGATAACGGGCTATGATAGGAACGCCCACTTGCTTGACCACTAAGTTCATGGTGTCGGTGAGGGTGTGTTCAGTCATAAAGAAATCGGATCAATCAACATATTTCATTTAGATTTTGTACAGAACAATATGGATTCTCTTTATCCTGTACAGGGGTTAAAAATATCCTCAAATTTCTAGGCAGAGCTACATTTGTGAAAGCAAAATGGCAAACTTTGCACCCCAACTTTTAGTGTTTTCACAGTTGTACAAAACTCTTGGAAGTTTTCAGGGTGAGCTGCAAACAGCAGATCTTTTCATCCTGAGTGTCTCCTGCCAGCCTCCTGGTATTTTTTCCTGCAGAAAGTCAGAGTGAGCTGATGTGAGAACACAGCAGGATATAATCAGGAGAGTTCACCTCGAGCGGGTGGGAGGGGGTGGTGATGTTAACTCCCTGCGATCCGTGCATTTACCTTGTCATAGGCAGGACTTATATTCATATATAATAGGTTTATATTTATATAAACCCACATGCCCACTTCCTTCTGATTGGCCAGCTCTCTGGAGGCCTTTGGGGGGTCAGAACGCTGCAGGGCTGCCAGGGGAGGGCTGCTCTCCAGTGCTGGGAGAAGAGAGTTAGATTTTTGGGGTTTGGGCTTGAAGCCTTCGGTATGAAGAGAGGTCGTCTAACAGAAAAATAAAGATGGGTAGAAATATAGTACATGGCTGTTGTCACCTACACTCTGAAGACTAATTAGCTTTGGAGTTATAATTGAGACTTGGCAGCAGCCTCACACAGAGGCTCACACATTGTACAGAGTCCAGCAGCTGTCCTTCAATGATCCCTCCATCGCCTCTCCGTCACTCTGCAGTGTGTTCTGTGTGTATTTCATTTTGTTTATGACTTCTGCGTGTCATCACTCTCCTCCCTCCTCTGAGTGGCGGTGAGGTGCCAAACCCGTCCTCAGCAGGCCCACCAGGAGTACAGGCTTTCATTAGCACTCTGTAATTAGGAACAGATGCAATTTGCAGCCCGGCACTCAGCTCACACAGCGACTCACACACACACACAGAAACCTACACACACAAAGTTCAACACACACAAACTGTAGTTCAGTCACTGACACAGACCCGGGTCCTGTCTCACCTCAAACTATCACAGGAGAAGAAATGTAGTTAGACACATTTTTAGACATCTTTGTTTCCTTCATATCAAGTACCAACATTTTATTTCATTCCTAAAAAAAACTTGCTTCAACACTTGTCGAACTTAAACTTGTGATGTGTTTTATGCAGATCTTAAGCAACATGGGGAATGTGCAACATATGTTGTGTTTTTTGGTTTGCCCTGGTATCTGTTTACACGTGCTAGATGTCTTTGTGCTTGTTTTTGTGTAGACGGCTGAATGTTTGCAGCATTTTGAGTCGAACACAAATTTCCATAAGGGGAGTGTATTCCACAATAAAGTGTATCGTATTGTGTTGTATCGTGTCACATTGTAAAGTAACTACTCACTGTTTGGAACTTTTATTTTGAAAATAAGGACATTTACAACATTAAAGGAAGAATATGCAACTTTTTGAATATGCGACTTTTTGATCCAGTAGAAAACAAAACAACTCGAGCTACATTGTTGTGTTAGCATGCTAATGCTAGTGCTCTTTATTTTGCTCGTAGCTTTAAATTGCATGTAAATTAACACAAAATGACCATGAAGTAAAAACACTTGCATGACATTCAAATAAGCAGTGAGTACAGTATGTTCTTCTTCTTTTCTCTAGTCCCTCAATTGAACAACTTTTATACACGAGGGGAGGAGCCGACCGGCCATCCCGTCCATTTAAACACGATTCAGACAACATCACAGACAGTGGGACTCGGGTGTCACACTCATTGTCGACAGTTATGACTCACAGAGTTATTTTCAGAGGATATACTTGATTTATATTATATTTATGTTTAGAATGTCTCATATTCAGCCTTTAACTTAACCACAAAAAATGAACTCGCCATGCATCGAAAAGTAAATGAAAACATCTAAAGGAAGCAGTAGGAGTGAAATGTGTGATCACTCAAGGTTTGTATGACTTTAACTCGTCGTCTGAAACGTTTTCTTTTTAAAGGGAAATGAGCGATTTAAAGGCGCAGGATGCCGTGATCTTGCATTACATAAAAACACAATAAATTAAAAAAGGATAATGCGTTAATGTCAGACCTTAATCTCATTTTAAAGCTCACAGCCCTGCTTTTTACAAAACACGACAAACTTTTCTTTTGCAACAGCTGGTCACTCCTGGAGCTGCAACCCTACACTTCTGTCCTCTGTCTGCCCCCTCAGCCTGCACTACACTACCCAGCACCCCCCAAAACCTCCTGATAGTCCCGATACAATATCACTAATATCCCTAATTGGCTCATTAAATTGACACACAAGCCCGGACCGAGGCTGAGGCAAGGACCCTAATTAGACACCTAAACATGAAGCCAAGGGCGTTTTATGGAGGGGCACTTTGGGGAATGTTTTAATGAGGACACGGTGCTCAGAATAGCTTTAGAGTCATTTGTTGACGCAGGAGCTGCACCCGGTGGCCAGCACTCCCTAACCTTACTCAAACACACACACTAGCATGTTCACAGGACCGACCCGTCAGAGTATAAAGGACAAAGATGAAGTCTAGAGCTGTGCAAGTTTCTCAAAGACTCTGCTCTGATCTTCACACATCAACAAATCAAAGTTCTGGCTGCAGGAGCAAACTACAAACTGATGGTTTCTGAAGCGATTAGAGAGTCAACTTCTTCTTCTTGAGAGTGACAAAAGAAAATACAGACAATCTTCTGAGGCGCTTAAGTGTTTTTATTACAGTCATGTCTGTGAATTGTCGTGCATTTAACAATAAAGACATTGAAGCCTGATGGAGTCAGAGAGCTAAAGGTCAAACGATAAGGTGATATCTCGACTAAACAGAGGTCATTATTTCCATTTCCCTCTTTAACATTGACCTCCTCTGTCTGTCTGTTATCTGTTTCTCTGTCAGCAGCCTGCAGACAGAGTCCAGCTCTCAGCTCGGGGATCCTTCAGAGACACTATCAGAGCCTCTGCAGCCGAGCCGAGGGCACAAAGAGCCCATTCACAGGAGCAAAACAGGAAACACACAGACAGCACGCTTCCTCATGGAATCTGCTTTCATCCGGCTCTGAAACACATTCAGACTTCATCCTGTGGAGGAGTCACTGAAGCTTGTTATTTTTAACACAATGGGGAACAGTTGTGTGATGAATTAGTGATTTATTAGATTCAGATTTGATGCAGATTTTTTAGTTTCTGCAGCTTAACCTTCAGGCTGAAAATCTGCAGCAGCAAGACCTCACCTGACTATAAGAAGAGCCGTTAAAGAAACGAGTGAACCTGCAGGATCCAGAGAGGCACGTTTCATATTTCCCCGGGATAAGGCTGCCATCTGTTGAGTAAATAAACCTCTTCATTGGGTGCGAGGTAACGCCGTTTAATTTGATGTAATGTGATAGTCATCTGTAGGAAATTGCTTTTGAGCATCAAAAGGCGCCGAAGCGTTATGAGAGAAAGCAGCTGGGTGACCAGATGAGTCTGCAGCTCAGGAGGAGCGCTCAGATTCTATAAGGTTTCCTGTCGCAGGTTTTTTTTAATGTTCAGCAGGGTGTGAAAATATCAACGCTGCAAAAATACTGAGAGAGAACTTTGCCTACACACAGGTGACCTTCTGTGCACGTTCTCTGACTGCAAAGGAATCTTTAGTTCTATAATGTCACGACTTCAGTGACAAGAACTGAGTCAGAGCAGTTTTCTTTGAGTCCTGTAACTAAGGAAGGCCACACTAGAGAATTTTCATTACTTAACCGATTTTAAAAACATGGGAGACCACAGACAGTTTCAACCGACTTTTAACATTAAAATCCTCAAGACACGCACACGATTTGGTAGAGTATGCGAGACCACAAACCTGCTGTTTGTAAAGATTTCATTGTGGCGATTCTACAGACACAAGATCTCACAGAAACTTGATGATCCGTATCGTCTGTATGGACTTCAGAGGTGGTAACTAAGCGGCAACCTTTGCTGTCGAAAAATGGAGCCGATGTGGAAGTGTAAAATCCTGCAGTTCCTCGAGTGTCCACTAGAGGCTGGCTGCAGAAGCACAGGAAGTCACATACACACTTATTCAAAAAAGCCTGTTTTTACAGCAGAATTTACCATGTTAAAAGCCTGGTTAAAAAAACTAAATAGGTCTGATAAGTTCATGTCTTGATTTGGTTACTTGACAGACCATGTTAGAAAAGTACGGTACAGTCGTCCTGAACACAATAAAGTTTTATAAAACCCAAAGAATTTCACAAATATGGCATTTGACAAACATCCTACCAGAAAAGGTCATTGTGTGTGACCTTTAGGGTCAAAATAATACAAATGTTTCTTACGTCTGTTTGCAAGAGGCTAATAAAAATAGTTGAATAAGCCAAATAAATATGTAAAAAATACACATTATAGAAGCAAACAAAAAACACGTTGCATCTTTAGACCCCCATCTCCTGTCTTCCATCAGGTAAATATGGTAACTTGAGGCGAGTGATGTCATATTTATGGCTGTAAAAAATAATCCTGTCTACATACACTCAGTTATCCAAAACATCTTCGTCCACATGAAAACGCAAAAAACGCTGTCATGAGCATGCCAAGTCAACAACGATGTCCTGAACATTTTCCTGCCATTCCTCTGCATTCTCTTTCAAAGTTGTCCCACTAACCTGAAGTCCGACCGGGTCTTGTCCCAGACCGCAGAAGTTGGCAGCAGGTTTTGTGTCGTGGGAGTGTTGTATGAAGCAGCAGCGTCCAATCAGACGTCTCTGCTCGTCAACATAGTGAGAGAGTAACTGTGTATGTGTGTGTGAGTGTGAGCGTGAGAAAAGTCCAGTTAGCAACGTTAGCACCAGCGCTAGTTGCACTAGTGACAGCGATGTTTAACGCAGGAGAAACCGGCACACAGTGTGACATTTCAAGCCCAAAACTCTGTTTCCCCAGCTACAGGTAATCACCTTAAACAGAGTTCTTGAGAGTTTTCAAAAGGTGCATTTTCAGTGACCTTAAACAGAGTTTGCATACAAAAGGCCAAAACACACATAAAAGCTATGTTTTCAAAATTACCCACCCTACATGTGGACCAGGCCTTGGACTTTCACATATGTAAAATCGGGGCTGTCAATTGTGTGTGAGTCGGAGGGTAAAGAATAAACGTCATTCAGAAATCAGACTTCTACAGTCAGATCAAATGCATTTTCAAAACGAAGAAGTCTGAATGATCCAAAGCATCCTATAATGAGTGCTGCACTGCTGTTTTTTTATTTGTTCCTCATAGCCTGAATTGCCTTTTTAAAGAGCTTTAAAAGGATCTCATTACGTTTATTCCTCTGATCCTTATAAAGCACCATAAAAAACTAAAAACTTGGAGTTCAAGTTGGACAAAAAGCGTGTTTCTAAATTCAGCAGCTTTAACAAGTCAGCTGTGTCCGCAGTGGTCACACTTTACGAGAATGTCTCAACAAGCTTTTCCAGGCTTAATTGAGTCTGAATACCAAGACTCACCCAAATCCCCCTTTAACCACCGCATTAAATTTAAAGTGTTTATTATTAGGCTCAAATGGGCCCTGTGTTGGCTCTGTTTGTGGGTTGTGTGCTGCCTCTGAGAACATTTCAGTCTGTGTCTGTGAGCACTCGAGCCTTTTCTCCGACTGGGAGCTTTTTAAACCCACGCGTCAGTAATGGGAGCAGTGTTTTCTGAGGCGGATACAGAAGCAGGAGCATTAGTAGAAGTATTAGCTGCAGATCGTACAGTAGCAAGATCGTCTTGATTATATCATCAATCTGTTAACAGAAGCAAATTAATGCATGTGTGCTAATCCTGTCCCGTCCGAGTGTTAGAAAGCAATGGCTTTGGTTCTTCTTCTCCTTTTACCTGTCGCTCAGCCTGGTGTATAGGCCCTGACACACCAAGGAGATACAAAGAGCACAAACCACACTTTTTCTGTTATTGGCCTCGTGCTTTTCCCCTGTGGTGGAAATGTGTGCACTCTGTTAAAAATGCATCTCTAAACCCAGAATAAAAGCCTTAAACTGTGGGTAATAAAAGGGCAGTTGTCCTGTGTGTGGGCCAGGCTGGACACCAAGAGGGCGCTGATGTGTATTGACTCAGCTGATAGAAATCTGCTCTGACATTTCCCTCTCTCTTTTCTACCTGAAAGAGCTTAGCTCTGACTTTACAGCTCAGCATTTCAAAGGAACAGTCAAATTGCTCTTTTTTGATATTCAGACAGGTCGGCCCTCCGGGGACCCGTAGCTGTGGGAGTCGTATAAAAAGGAGATGTGACAAGGAGACCCAGACTCTTTACAACAAAACAGCATGAAGAAGAGCTCTGACCGAAATACAGGACCTCTGTGACTTTATAAACTTAGGAAGACTTTGGAAGATTTCAGGTTGAACTTTGCAGAAGATGTTTTTGTTGGATGTTTGTTTTCATGCTGAGGAGAGAAATAGTCTGAATTGTGTGACGTCCTGCATGCGCTCTCTTTCTGTAGGTGGTTTGGTTTAACTTCCTGTCTCAGCAGCCAATAGGTAGAGTCGGGAAGGACAGCTTATTCAAGTTCCATGCTAACATCTCTCTCCCTCTCAGGCCTCCAGCAGCTGGTTTGGTTTCATTTGCACTTTACCACATTCATCCATACATTGCATTCATGACTGATAAACCCATAAACCATAAAGTCATCATTAAAGTCCTGCCCACTGATGGGTTCAAAAACAACAACTTCATTCTGCTTTTGCTTGGCCATTTTGTTTTCTTACACTTGTGACTTTTGCGGTGCAGAGTGCTCTGTGCTCTCATTGGCCAACATCAAACACATCGCATCCACTGTTTGCAGCGGGGCACCAGCGTACAAAAAGACGGCACCTTCACAACGGTTGTTTTTTTTTTTTTACATTAGGGCACAATGGGGGGGCAACCTCCTCCTCCTGAGTCCAACAGTGCTGCATTACCTTGTTAAAAGAGCATAAAAGTGGAAATAGGATTCCTGGTTATAGACCTGTAACTCTCATAACAATTCAAGTGCTTTCTTGGAACTACAAAAACATATTCTTGGAAGAGATTTCAATTTAGTTGGTCCCAGTTTCCATTTCTTTCTCTCCCTCTATCCCTCTTTCTAACCCCGGCACAGTCTCAGCAGAGTCTGGTTCTGCTCGAGGTCTCTGCCTGTTAAAGGACGTGTTTCCTCTCCGCTGTAACTTTGCCAAGTGCTCAACTCATGGTGGATTAAAGTTGGGTCTTTGAAAATGATATAACAAAGAGTACTGTCTAGACCTGCTCTTTTGGTAAAGTGCCTCGAGATAAAATTAGTCATGAATGGCTTTGAATGAATGACTTTCCATTAGCAGGGAAGAGCGGATGCTTTGCTGATACTGCCGGCTGTGTGGCTGCTCTGATATGTGAGCTACCAACATGGAAAAAGCGAGAACCACAGTACCGCACATACACTGCTCAGGTAGACACTGTGACCAGGCTGTAAGAATATGCAGGGATGCTGTTTTATGTTAGCGGTCAGAGTATGTTGGAGTTAGTATTAGTAGACACTCAACATAAAAACATTTGTGTTAGGAGTTTCGTCCAGACTCTCTGACGTCAGGACCCTGTGACATCTTGTGTCTGTAAGGTCTGTATGCAATCCATCCATGATATCTGGATATATTTAACATATGACAGAGGATCCAGTCCTGGTTTAATGGGGACATATTCGGAAAAATCCACTTCTACAGTGTTTTTGAACATATTTTTGGTAACCTGAGTGTCTACTGATCCACAAAATGTGAAATAAACCCATCCAGTCCTTTGTTTGTGGTCTGCATAAGTCTTACAACACAGAGAAAAATGCTCAGTTTCTAATTTGCTCTCCTTGTGATGTCACAGTGGGATTATTGTAAAAACAAATCCCCTCCCCTCCCCTGGTATCTCCACCCATGGACTCCAACCCCAGCCTAGAACAAAACTTTTGCGCAAGTCCGCCATTTTTATTCTCGCTACAGAGGAGTGATGTCTACCGGGAAAACTCAGGGGGGGCTCATTGTATTTAAAGAGACACACACACCAAAACGGAGCGTTCTGAGAGAGCTGGTTTATACAGGGTCACAAACCTCCTCTGGTGCTTGATTCATGTTATATTTTGAACAAAGCACAGCACAGATGTTTCATTTAGACCACAGGGGACTGTTTGAAAAGCGGGATAATATGTCCTCTTTAAAGTTTCACTTTAAACCCTGATAACAAAAGAAACCTCCTCCATGTTTTTCAAACTGATACACACTCTGGTGCAGGTAACTCTCTGCTGCTCTCTGCTGGTAACACCAAGAATCCAAAACAATCAACTGACACTGAGATTAGCCTCCTCGATAGTCACACATTTCTGCTGGTTTTTATGTAAAGATTATGATGCAGCTGACATCTTGAGAAGTCTCTGAAGTACAATGAAAATAAAAAAATTCTACCACTCAACTACAAATATTGCTACACACACAATATATACAGTATATATGTAAGTCGTCCTTTCTTTTGGGCGGGCTTACTACCACAAAATAAAACTGAATCCATCCAAAGTATGTAAAGCAACTTTCACCTCACAGTTTCCTCCAATATATCGATGATGTCAATCATGTCATTCTCCAAACTGCACCCTGAAAGTATTTAAGGACGCATTTAGTGATATTAACGTTTACATTTCTCAAACCATCCTCCAATAATAAGTCCTGATATGAGATCATGCATTTACTAAACTGTCTTATACCAAGGAGTTTCCCTTTTTATGCTACTTTGTAGAACTCCTCTACATGCAGTAGATTAATATTCAGTTAATCAGTCAATAATGCAATTCAGCTGTGGATCATTTGGAGCTTGAACGATATTAGACAATGCAGAAGATTCAC